>NW_015507708.1:19569-47798 GCF_001515645.1 Sinocyclocheilus grahami | reverse complement strand
GCACGCACGCACGCACACACACACACACACACACACACATACATTACTTTATTTAATCCAAAATACAGCAAAAGCAGTAATATCATCAGGTGTCTTTAATGAATACAAAGTTCAGAAGAACAGAATGTATCATTTATAAACGTTTTTATCATCCTTGCTACATACAATTATTAATTCAAACAAAAAAAATTATATGAAAAGCTTTTGAAGTTTATAGTGTATAATGTTACAAAAGCTTTTTATTTCAGATAAATGCTGATCTTTGGATCTTTCTATTCATCAAAGAATCCTGAAAAATGCACTCAGCTGTTTTAAATATTATTAATAATAATCAGAAATGTGTCTTGAGCAGCAAATCAGCATATTAGAATGATTTCTGAAGATCACGTGACACTGAAGACTGGAGAAATGATGCTGAAAATACAGCTGTGCATCACAGAAATACATTACAGTTTAACAGATATTCAAATAGAAAGCAGTTATTTTAAATAGTAAAAATATTTCACAATATTACTGCTTTTGCTGTATTTTGGATTAAAAAATGCAGGCTTGGTGAGCAGAAGAGAATTCTTTAAAAAACAAAAGTATTACTGTTCAAAAACGTTTGACTGGTTGTGTGTATGTATATTTGTATGTATATGTGTGCAGGTGCAGGAGTTGCCGTTGGTCACAATGAGGTTTCTGATCTCACTGTGTGTGTCTCTACTGCTGCTGATTAATGGTGAGAGCTTTATTTGTCATGTGCTTTACAATGATATTGTAAGTAGGTTTACATTCAGTATTAATTCATTATGTTTATACTGTGTATTTAACAGGTGAAATGATCAATGGACAAACTTCAGGTACATACAGTATATCATATATATATATATATATATATATATATATATATATATTACTTTATCTAATCTTTCCATCCTTAGCTTTATCTAATCTTTCCATCCTTAGCTTTATATAAAAAATAAAATAAATGTAATAGGAGTAATTTAGTGATATCGATATGAAAGGTTCTCACATTTTAGCAATCCAACACAATTTATTTTTTTCACTTTTAATTTAAAATTTTTTATTTTTATTGAAACAAAGTTTTATCAGATAAACCAAGCTAAATGTCTTTGGAATTTGTGACATTTATGAAATGAAATCCCCAACACTCACTACTTTCATGTTCAGTCCATTTCATGATGCATGCAGCTTCAGCAGACCATCAGTGATTAACATTAGTTATAATCATAATAATAATCGTATCTATGTACATTATCATCTACGTTGCCAGGACAAAATAGGCTGTATTTTAACAATTACTGGAAAAAAAAATTTCAACACACTAATTTTTATTTTGACAAAAAAGTGTTTTAGATAAATAGTATTTAAATAAATATTTTCGTCACCTCAAGTTCTGCACAATTGACTGATTCAGCTGAAAAATGTAATCTGTCCAGATGCCACACATTTGTTTTTCAGTGCGTGTTGTGCTCATAAAATCAGCGACAACATTCCAACTCATCTTTTACAAATAAAATATATGTTGTGCAAATCATAGCACTGATACAGCTGTGCATCTGATTGTGAACGTGATGACACAATGGATTATTCAGCTACACAGAAAAAAAAAAATTACTTTCACTAATGCCATCCTACATACCTTAATATATAAGTTTGTACACATTATTGTGTCACAAACAGCTAATCAAGCATATACAGATCTGTAAATAGATATGGAGAGGATTTGTTCCATTTTGTGTAATGGAATTGTTTGTGAAGTATGTGAAGGTTCAACTACATGACAAAACTTGTTTTTCCTGTGAGTCGAAAGGAATTTACTGTCGTTCACACATTGATAAGAATAAGCAGTTCCTGTGTACTGTATGTTCATGTTAACCCTCCTGTTCTGCACAAGAAGAGTTGTTTTATCTGAAGGCAAAAGGCATCTGCTTTGATTGTCCACAGAAACTTGATACAAATATAAAAATAAAATAAGCATAAAATTAATAATTCTCTGAAAGAACTTTTTTTTGCACTTGCACAATTTTATTATTTTTATTGTGTTGAGAAAAAAAAAGATGTGTTTGGAATTTTTGACATTTATGAAATGCACAAATTCCAAACACTTGATAGTTTTGTGTCGAGTCCCTTTCATTTAATTTAATTTAATTTAATTTAATTTAATTTCATGCCTGTAGTAATGATTAACATTATGTCATAATTGTAATAATAACTGTTTTACTTAACCATGCACATTGTCAGGCCTTTTGAGAGTAATTGGTTTTATATATATATATATAAATTTTTTTTTTGAATAAATAAATAAATACATATTCATGGATAAGAAATGTGTTTTAGACAGAAAAAAATTATCTTCATGTCGAAAAGTTAGGTTTACAGGCTCATAAGGCAATTTTATCTCACAATTCTGAACTTTTTTCTCATAATTCAGATTTACATCTCACAACTGTGACTTTCTGTAGTAACTGATCATTTATACAGCATACTGTGTATATTAATATGTTACAATTTAGAATTGGAGTAGTCTTCCATTCAAATGTTTTTCATGCTATTGAAAAATCTTTTAGAAATGACTTGAAAGCAGCTATATATGCATGTAGATAGTGAGCTGGTAAAGATGAGCAGGTGAAATGGGTGGAGTAACAGGTTATGTTAACAGGTTATGTTAGTAACAGATGATCCATGATAGACAGCAGAACAATAACACTAGACTTCACCTGCTGGACAGAGCAGAAACAGCAGCACCTGAAAACAGACCAGAGAGAATGATAGTAGACGTGATAGCTATAATCACATTTTTAAGGAAATTGTACATTGTTACATACTGGATACATACTTTGATACTTTGTACTTTGATTACATACCAGAGCAAGTGCTCAATTTATTCAATATTTTCACTTTATGGTGTCAATAAACATTTACATTTTCTTTTATTCAAAGCCTCAGTACTTTTAGAAAATAAATGTTTCCTGTACAAATGCAAACATGTGGTACAATAATAAGCATTACAATACAGATATACTATACAACCTATTCAAAATAAATATATATTTTGAGCACACAAAAAACAACCGTACTTTTATATTTTTTTAAGAGCCACATGCCATTCGAGCTAATGGAAGTGAATATAGCTCCTATAAATGAACTGAGATCAAGTTAGTAAATATTTTTAAATTAGTGACAGAATGTTTTAAAAGAGGATACAAGCGCAGTCAATTTATATAATCCCTCCTTAGTATACTATCCCAATATCTTATCATAAAGACACTCATAAATCTTTGTCCTTTTTTATGTCATTATTCTCTCAGAACCTACAACTTCCACCTCTGATCCCTGCTATGATTATACCACTCTTGATGAATACTGGAGAGACTTAGGACAAAACGCGTATCAGTACTATGGACATGATGACACCCTTGTTGAATGGAGTGGCTGGTATCGGCTGTATTTGAACGGAGAAAGTGCTCAGATGTCTGAGTGGTGTGTGAGTTATGTGGGATGTGGTGCTTACACTGGACTGTATCTTAGCGGCTCTCATCCAAGAGTTGAGGATGGAGTGGTGACCCGTGAAGTTTTGGGAAGTCATATGTGGTGGTGGTGGGGGTATTCCAATCAGTGTGGAGCCTACAATTCCACATCTATCCAAGTCAAAGCCTGTCCAGGAGATTATTATGTCTATGAATTTGTCAAACCCAACATATCAGCCCCTGGACCTACATATTGTGCAGGTGAAATTTGAACTCTTTTTCTTTTCAAAATGTTGTGATTTTTTTTATGTAAGTATCAAGAG
This sequence comes from Sinocyclocheilus grahami, assembly GCF_001515645.1. NCBI lineage: Eukaryota > Metazoa > Chordata > Actinopteri > Cypriniformes > Cyprinidae > Sinocyclocheilus > Sinocyclocheilus grahami. The sequence continues at coordinate 44,002 of NW_015507708.1, read as the reverse complement.
TTAATGGTCTGATTATTAGATAATTTAACATACATTTTAATTTATTATTTTATTAAGTTAAACCTGGTTTAACCAGTTAGAATCAGTGCAGTCCATTACACATTCTGTAGGCTACTTTGTAATTCTCCCCACACTCTCATAGCACTCTCCTACTGTAGCTCTCATGTTAGTTGTAACACAGTTCCTCAAATCTCACAACTCTAGACGAACCAATAACAGCTCCTTTCTACTGTAAATTATGTAAATTTCAACTGTAAGTGTGTTTTGCCATGTTATTAATGATAATACATAATCACTAAATTACTCCATTCTTAATGAATATCTCTACATAATTTACCTGTCCTCCACCTAAAAATGAATCAAAACAGTTTTTGTTGTTGTTGTTGTTTAAATATTAGGCTCTATGTGTGTCAGTCTAAATACCCGTTTACATAACATCACTTCTTTTGCAGTTTAAATGTATAATTTTTTTCACAATGTAATACTCTAAATTGCCTTCAATGTACAGTAAATACCGTATTTTAACAGTACTTTTAAAAATACCATGACAGTTGCTTTCAGCAGCATCAGCAGTGATCCCTGCTACAACTATGAGTCTCTGGATCGTCCCTGGAGAGCCAACAATGAAAGTGGAGATTACGTTTGTGATGACTCTTTCTCCTGGAATGGCTGGTACCGGCTTTTCTACTATGGAATGAACATCCAGATGCCAGAAACCTGTGTTAGTTCATACAGCTGTAACACATACATCAATCTGTGGCTCAATGGTCCTCACCCTCAGATAGAGGATGGAGTGGTGATCAGAGAGGTCTGTGGTAATTATTATTGGAGTGGCTGCTGTGATTACAAGACAAACCCCATCAGAGTGAAAGCGTGTCCAGGAAATTACTATGTCTATGAACTTGTGAAACCACAAATCGGGTGTTCAGGATACTGCACAGGTACCTTGCTTTTTACCACTTTACAAAGTCTTTTCTAACTTTTTAAATGTTCTCAGTCATGTCTTGAATGTCCTTCTTTGTAGATGTCAGCACTATTTCACAGTTGGCTTATACTGTAAGTCCAGATATAATCACTGGATCCAGCATCACCTTGAGTAAGTTATATATGTATGTTTAAATTTTTAAAATGCATTTATGATAACACTTGAGATTAGGGAACACTATTCCCCATTAACTAATTTCTAATTAGGTTCCATCTTACTAGCATATTGGCTGTTTACTAGAACTTACAAAGCACATATAAATGCATTACTCTGCATAACCAATTTCTAGATCCTATAATTCGACCATATACTGTTAAGACGCCCATGTCTAGGGTTCAAGGGTTACACATAAAAGGAAAATAAAAAGAAGAATGAAAGAATAAAAAAAAGTTGATTTCAAAATAACTTCCTCGGGTTCTTGCTTTTATTGTGAGGTTAGAGGAAAACAAGCTTTGCCAGCAGATAATACAATGAATAAGAACGCAGAAATAATTTCAGGGCTGGGCCAAGCCAAAATAATATACAAAGTAAGCTACTTTAACCCAGAAACTAAATTCCCTATCAGGAACGAAATAAACAAAAGACAATTCAAGAACTTCCCTACACTCTTAAAAATAAAGGTGCTTCAAAAGGTTCTTCAAGCAATGCCAAAGAAGAACCATTTTTAGTTCCACAAAGAACCATTCAGTCAAAGGTTCTTTAAAGAACCATCTCTTTCTTACCTTTTTATAATCAAATCCCCAACACTCACTACTTTCATGTTCAGTCCATTTCATGATGCATGCAGCTTCAGCAGACCATCAGTGATTAACATTAGTTATAATCATAATAATAATCGTATCTATGTACTTTATCATCTACATTGCCAGGACAAAATAGGCTGTATTTGAACAATTACTGGGAAAACAAATTCAACAAACAATTTTTTTACTAAAAAGTGTTTTAGATAAATATTATTTAAATAAATATTTTCGTCACCTCAAGTTCTGCACAATTGACTGATTCAGCTGAAAAATGTAATCTGTCCAGATGCCACACATTTGTTTTTCAGTGCGTGTTGTGCTCATAAAATCAGCGACAACATTCCAACTCATCTTTTACAAATAAAATATATGTTGTGCAAATCATAGCACTGATACAGCTGTGCATCTGATTGTGAACGTGATGACACAATGGATTATTCAGCTACACAGAAAAAAAAAAATTACTTTCACTAATGCCATCCTACATACCTTAATATATAAGTTTGTACACATTATTGTGTCACAAACAGCTAATCAAGCATATACAGATCTGTAAATAGATATGGAGAGGATTTGTTCCATTTTGTGTAATGGAATTGTTTGTGAAGTATGTGAAGGTTCAACTACATGACAAAACTTGTTTTTCCTGTGAGTCGAAAGGAATTTACTGTCGTTCACACATTGATAAGAATAAGCAGTTCCTGTGTACTGTATGTTCATGTTAACCCTCCTGTTCTGCACAAGAAGAGTTGTTTTATCTGAAGGCAAAAGGCATCTGCTTTGATTGTCCACAGAAACTTGATACAAATATAAAAATAAAATAAGCATAAAATTAATAATTCTCTGAAAGAACTTTTTTTTGCACTTGCACAATTTTATTATTTTTATTGTGTTGAGAAAAAAAAAGATGTGTTTGGAATTTTTGACATTTATGAAATGCACAAATTCCAAACACTTGATAGTTTTGTGTCGAGTCCCTTTCATTTAATTTAATTTAATTTAATTTAATTTAATTTAATTTAATTTCATGCCTGTAGTAATGATTAACATTATGTCACAATTGTAATAATAACTGTTTTACTTAACCATGCACATTGTCAGGCCTTTTGAGAGTAATTGGTTTTATATATATATACATATATAAATTTTTTTTTTGAATAAATAAATAAATACATATTCATGGATAAGAAATGTGTTTTAGACAGAAAAAAATTATCTTCATGTCGAAAAGTTAGGTTTACAGGCTCATAAGGCAATTTTATCTCACAATTCTGAACTTTTTTCTCATAATTCAGATTTACATCTCACAACTGTGACTTTCTGTAGTAACTGATCATTTATACAGCATACTGTGTATATTAATATGTGTTACAATTTAGAATTGGAGTAGTCTTCCATTCAAATGTTTTTCATGCTATTGAAAAATCTTTTAGAAATGACTTGAAAGCAGCTATATATGCATGTAGATAGTGAGCTGGTAAAGATGAGCAGGTGAAATGGGTGGAGTAACAGGTTATGTTAACAGGTTATGTTAGTAACAGATGATCCATGATAGACAGCAGAACAATAACACTAGACTTCACCTGCTGGACAGAGCAGAAACAGCAGCACCTGAAAACAGACCAGAGAGAATGATAGTAGACGTGATAGCTATAATCACATTTTTAAGCAAATTATAAGTTGTTACAAATTACATACATCTGAACACACCATAAACAACAATACTTTTACATTTTTTTAAGGGTGTCATTTGAACGGGTGGAAAAAAAAAATAGACACAGTTCCTAGAAAATGAACTGAAATTAGTGAGAGAGTGGTATAAACTAATACATTTGTTGAAGTTGCAGTCAGTTTATATAATCCCTCCTAAGTGCACTATCCCAATATCGCTTCTTGTCATAAAGACTCAACTGTTTCACATTGTGAGTATGTATCATCACAGGATTGTCCTTTTTTATGTCATTATTCTAAAACTATGGACATGATGACACCCTTGTTGAATGGAGTGGCTGGTATCGGCTGTATTTGAACGGAGAAAGTGCTCAGATGTCTGAGTGGTGTGTGAGTTATGTGGGATGTGGTGCTTACACTGGACTGTATCTTAGCGGCTCTCATCCAAGAGTTGAGGATGGAGTGGTGACCCGTGAAGTTTTGGGAACTTATGTGGGGTGGGGGTATTCCAATCGGTGTGGATCCTACAATTCCACGTCTATCCAAGTCAAAGCCTGTCCAGGAGATTATTATGTCTATGAATTTGTCAAACCCAACAAATCAGCCCCTGGACCTACGTATTGTGCAGGTGAAACTCTCTTTTGTGATTTTTTAAAATGGCTGTATCAAGAGTAAATTAACATACATATTAAACATGTTTTAACAATTTAACATGGTTTAACCAGTTAGAATCAGTGGTGTGCAGTTCATTAACCATTCTGTAGGCTACTTTGTAATTCTCCCCACACTCTCATAGCACTTCACTAACTGTAGCTGTCATGTTAGTTGTAACACAGTTCCTCAAATCTCACAACTTTAAAACTTAAGTTTCAACTGTAAGCATGTCTTGCCATGTTATTTATATTAAAATGATAAACAAATCAATAAGTTACTTCATAATGAATATCTCTTCATAATTGACCTGTCATGAAATAAACAGTCATTATGTTTTACGATGTAATACTCTAAATTGCCTTCAATGTACAGTAAATGCAGTATTTTAACAGTACTTTTCTGAACTCCATGACAGTTGCTTTCAGCAGCATCAGCAGTGATCCCTGCTACAACTATGAGTCTCTGGATCGTCCCTGGAGAGCCACCAATGAAAGTGGAGATAACGTTTGTGATGAACGATTCTCCTGGAATGGCTGGTACCGGCTTTTCTACTATGGAATGAACATCCAGATGCCAGAGACCTGTGTTAGTTCATACAGCTGTAATGTACACATCAATCTGTGGCTCAATGGTCCTCACCCTCAGATAGATGATGGAGTGGTGATCAGAGAGGTCTGTGGTAATTATTATTGGAGTGGCTGCTGTGATTACAATACAAAACCTGGAATGGCTGGTACCGGCTTTTCTACTATGGAATGAACATCCAGATGCCAGAGACCTGTGTTAGTTCATACAGCTGTAATGTACACATCAATCTGTGGCTCAATGGTCCTCACCCTCAGATAGAGGATGGAGTGGTGATCAGAGAGGTCTGTGGTCATTATTGGAGTGGCTGCTGTGATTACAATACAAAACCCATCAGAGTGAAAGCGTGTTCAGGAAATTACTATGTCTATGAACTTGTGAATCCACAATTTGGGTGTTCAGGATACTGCACAGGTACCTTGCTTTTTACCACTTTACAAAGTCTTTTCTAACTTTTTAAATGTTCTCAGTCATGTCTTGAATGTCCTTCTTTGTAGATGTCAGCACTATTTCACAGGCTGCTTCTACTGTAAGCCCAGATATAGTCACTGGAACCAGCATCACCTTGAGTAAGTTATATAAAATATAATTTTTTAAAATGTATTTATGGTAACACTTGAGATTAGGGAACACTATTAACTAGTTGGTTATCAGCATGCATATTACTAGCATATTGGCTGTTTCTTAGTAATTATAAGGCACATATGAATGCCTTATTCTGCATGACCATTTTCTAGACCCCTTAACCCTACACCATACCTTAACATAACTACTACAACAACTACCTTACTCACTATCAATAAGAAGCAATTAGGAGTTTACTGAGGGAAAACTCTTAGTTAAGTTAATACTGAACATGTTCCCTAATCTAAATCTTATTTTGCAATGAAAGTGGCATCTTTTATGCATGAACTTTTTGCTTCACTATTACACTGTCATGCTGTGAATGAATTAAGAGTCTCGTGATGTTTACTATATTTACTGGTTGAGATTTGCACTTGTGAAGCTCCTCATTGAAATATACAGTAACTTGCTTGTTTTGATTTATTAATATAAAACATGTTCTTAGTACCAGAAGCCTCAAACCAGTCCATCCCATCAGTGTCTACAACAACAGAGAGAATCCCACCCATAGAATCCATTACTCCACCAATCACAACCACTGGTAAAGTATTGTCTTGACTCCTATATAGTAACCTCATGAGCAATGATCCATCTAATTTTTTTTCTTGCTGAGCAAAACTTTTCTCTACTGGGCGGACATTTCGGCCACCTGAGCAAAAACATTCTTTATACCAGCGCATATTCTTTATACAGCACGCACACACAAAAAAGTGTGTAACTTTTAACTGTTATTTGCTATTTATATTTGATTTGACCCTTGATGTAACTGAAGGATGCACATTTTAGGTTACCTGAGAAAACATTTTTTACAGTGCTGTTACCAAGAACACAATCTCTATTAAAAATCATAAAAAAAGTTAAATTCTTTATAATAATATAATATTATATTACGTTATATTATATTATATTATATATGCTAATGTAAAATGAAAAATTAAGCAGCACACACAAAAAAGTGTGTAACTTTTAACTGTTATTTGCTATTTATATTTGATTTGACCCTTGATGTAACTGAAGGATGCACATTTTAGGTTACCTGAGAAAACATTTTTTACAGTGCTGTTACCAAGAACACAATCTCTATTAAAAATCATAAAAAAAGTTAAATTCTTTATAATAATATAATATTATATTACGTTATATTATATTATATTATATATGCTAATGTAAAATGAAAAATTAAGCAGATATTATTCATGAATTCCCTTTTTGAGATACATTATTATTAGGTTTATAATATAATATAATTACAATAAAATATATAATATAAAAACAAATTGATTCATTTAAACTGATAGAATAGAAAACAAACTGAAGCATTTAAACTGAGATCTGTCAGCTAAATATTTTCAAAAATTGTGAACGTGAATTCTTATATAGTTATCTAAGTAGAGTTTAGAGTAGTACAGTTTGCACGCTACTACACCTGTGTGTGACTCTAAATGTCTCAGTTTTGTTACTGTTCTGTGCTCATCATCTGCTATTTCCACCACTTAATCAAGCCACTCTTCTGTAAAACATGATGATGTTTTATTTCACATGTCATTGCATTTGCATTGGCTCATGGTGTTGAGTTATTTCGTCCGCAACCACTAACGTATTTGATTTCTACAGTGACTCATTTGACGCACATCATTTCATGATGTGAAACCAAGGGCGGACTGGCCATCTGACATATAGTGCATTTTCCCGGTGGGCCGACGCACTTTTTGGGGCTGATACTTTGACCCATCATGCAGGAACAGATGACTCACTGCGCTGTTCACCTGTGCCTTCTGTCAAGCAATCGCTGCTCAATGGTGAGTTTAAAAGTTGATCAAACACTAAATATCTAAATATAATGTCTATGATGGTGAGGTTAAAGAGTTGCTAAACTACTTATTTTGGCCGCCCTCTGCTGGACACTTTGTGCGCTACGGTTTCATGTTTTCTGTGTTTTTTTGTTTTGTTTTTCTCTCTTTATCTGGTCAAGTTTTTTCTTCTTCTTACACTTAGAAAAAGGTTCATTATTTTTGTAATTTTGTGTTAAATAGACCAAACACAAATGGTTTGGAATTTTTGTCAATTGTGACATGCATTCCAAACTGGCAAATTCTGTGGTCAGTCCATTTTATGATGCATGTAGGTTCAGCAGATCACCAATGATTAGCAGTTGCCATAATTACAATAATAATCATATATATTTACATAACCATCCAAACGGTCAGGCTTTTTGGGACAAAATGGGCTAAATTTTAAGAATAACTTATAAGAAAAAATATTTTATTATTATTATTTTTTTATTATTATTTTTGTTTTGACTATAAAACGTGTTTTAGACAACAGAAAAAAATATATTCAACTTGAAAAGTCAGGTTTGGCTCATTAGACAATTTTATTTCTCACAATTGTGACCTTATTTCTCAGAATTCCAACTTTACATCTTACAACTATGAGATTATTTAGTAACTGACAATTTATACAGTATATATTAATATGTGTTACAATTTAGAAATGCCATGGTCTTCCATTCAAATGTCTTTCATACCATTGAAAAACGTTCTAAATTGTTGATTTATGTCTGAATTTCACTGTATTAAAGTACTATATGTCAGGAAGACTCAGCTTGGACTCAGATGCAGATTTAAATGTCAGGTTTGCTAAAAACATTTATATAGAAATGCCTTGAAGTCAAAATCAGACAAGAAATCACATTAAAGAACGAACAAACTAATAAGGTTGGAAAGATGTGGCTGAGCGTCACTGAAGAAAGCAGGTAAATATACCTGTAGATAATGAGATGATGAGCAGGTGAAATGGGTGGAGTAACAGGTTATGTTAACAGGTTATGTTAGTAACAGATGATCCATGATAGACAGCAGAACAATAACACTAGACTTCACCTGCTGGACAGAGCAGAAACAGCAGCACCTGAAAACAGACCAGAGAGAATGATAGTAGACGTGATCGCTATAATCACATTTTTAAGGAAATTGTACATTGTTACATACTGGATACATACTTTGATACTTTGTACTTTGATTACATACCAGAGCAAGTGCTCAATTTATTCAATATTTTCACTTTATGGTGTCAATAAACATTTACATTTTCTTTTATTCAAAGCCTCAGTACTTTTAGAAAATAAATGTTTCCTGTACAAATGCAAACATGTGGTACAATAATAAGCATTACAATACAGATATACTATACAACCTATTCAAAATAAATATATATTTTGAGCACACAAAAAACAACCGTACTTTTATATTTTTTTAAGAGCCACATGCCATTCGAGCTAATGGAAGTGAATATAGCTCCTATAAATGAACTGAGATCAAGTTAGTAAATATTTTTAAATTAGTGACAGAATGTTTTAAAAGAGGATACAAGCGCAGTCAATTTATATAATCCCTCCTTAGTATACTATCCCAATATCTTATCATAAAGACACTCATAAATCTTTGTCCTTTTTTATGTCATTATTCTCTCAGAACCTACAACTTCCACCTCTGATCCCTGCTATGATTATACCACTCTTGAGGAATACTGGAGAGACTTAGGACAAAACGCGTATCAGTACTATGGACATGATGACACCCTTGTTGAATGGAGTGGCTGGTATCGGCTGTATTTGAACGGAGAAAGTGCTCAGATGTCCGAGTGGTGTGTGAGTAATACGGGATGTGGTGGTTACACCGGACTATATCTCAGCGGCTCTCATCCAAGAGTTGAGGATGGAGTGGTGACCCGTGAAGTTTTGGGAAGTCATATGTGGTGGTGGTGGGGGTATTCCAATCAGTGTGGAGCCTACAATTCCACATCTATCCAAGTCAAAGCCTGTCCAGGAGATTATTATGTCTATGAATTTGTCAAACCCAACATATCAGCCCCTGGACCTACATATTGTGCAGGTGAAATTTGAACTCTTTTTCTTTTCAAAATGTTGTGATTTTTTTTATGTAAGTATCAAGAGTTAATGGTCTGATTATTAGATAATTTAACATACATTTTAATTTATTATTTTATTAAGTTAAACCTGGTTTAACCAGTTAGAATCAGTGCAGTCCATTACACATTCTGTAGGCTACTCTGTAATTCTCCCCACACTCTCATAGCACTCTCCTACTGTAGCTCTCATGTTAGTTGTAACACAGTTCCTCAAATCTCACAACTCTAGACGAACCAATAACAGCTCCTTTCTACTGTAAGTTATGTAAATTTCAACTGTAAGTGTGTTTTGCCATGTTATTAATGATAATACATAATCACTAAATTACTCCATTCTTAATGAATATCTCTACATAATTTACCTGTCCTCCACCTAAAAATGAATCAAAACAGTTTTTGTTGTTGTTGTTGTTTAAATATTAGGCTCTATGTGTGTCAGTCTAAATACCCGTTTACATAACATCACTTCTTTTGCAGTTTAAATGTATAATTTTTTTCACAATGTAATACTCTAAATTGCCTTCAATGTACAGTAAATACCGTATTTTAACAGTACTTTTAAAAATACCATGACAGTTGCTTTCAGCAGCATCAGCAGTGATCCCTGCTACAACTATGAGTCTCTGGATCGTCCCTGGAGAGCCAACAATGAAAGTGGAGATTACGTTTGTGATGACTCTTTCTCCTGGAATGGCTGGTACCGGCTTTTCTACTATGGAATGAACATCCAGATGCCAGAAACCTGTGTTAGTTCATACAGCTGTAACACATACATCAATCTGTGGCTCAATGGTCCTCACCCTCAGATAGAGGATGGAGTGGTTATCAGAGAGGTCTGTGGTAATTATTATTGGAGTGGCTGCTGTGATTACAAGACAAACCCCATCAGAGTGAAAGCGTGTCCAGGAAATTACTATGTCTATGAACTTGTGAAACCACAAATCGGGTGTTCAGGATACTGCACAGGTACCTTGCTTTTTACCACTTTTTAAAACCACTTTCCACTTTCTTAAACCTTTTAAAATGATCTCAGCCATGTCTTGAATGTCCTTCTTTGTAGATGTCAGCACTATTTCACAGTTGGCTTATACTGTAAGTCCAGATATAATCACTGGATCCAGCATCACCTTGAGTAAGTTATATATGTATGTTTAAATTTTTAAAATGCATTTATGATAACACTTGAGATTAGGGAACACTAAGGTGAAATGGGTGGAGTAACAGGTTATGTTAACAGGTTATGTTAGTAACAGATGATCCATGATAGACAGCAGAACAATAACACTAGACTTCACCTGCTGGACAGAGCAGAAACAGCAGCACCTGAAAACAGACCAGAGAGAATGATAGTAGACGTGATAGCTATAATCACATTTTTAAGGAAATTGTACATTGTTACATACTGGATACATACTTTGATACTTTGTACTTTGATTACATACCAGAGCAAGTGCTCAATTTATTCAATATTTTCACTTTATGGTGTCAATAAACATTTACATTTTCTTTTATTCAAAGCCTCAGTACTTTTAGAAAATAAATGTTTCCTGTACAAATGCAAACATGTGGTACAATAATAAGCATTACAATACAGATATACTATACAACCTATTCAAAATAAATATATATTTTGAGCACACAAAAAACAACCGTACTTTTATATTTTTTTAAGAGCCACATGCCATTCGAGCTAATGGAAGTGAATATAGCTCCTATAAATGAACTGAGATCAAGTTAGTAAATATTTTTAAATTAGTGACAGAATGTTTTAAAAGAGGATACAAGCGCAGTCAATTTATATAATCCCTCCTTAGTATACTATCCCAATATCTTATCATAAAGACACTCATAAATCTTTGTCCTTTTTTATGTCATTATTCTCTCAGAACCTACAACTTCCACCTCTGATCCCTGCTATGATTATACCACTCTTGAGGAATACTGGAGAGACTTAGGACAAAACGCGTATCAGTACTATGGACATGATGACACCCTTGTTGAATGGAGTGGCTGGTATCGGCTGTATTTGAACGGAGAAAGTGCTCAGATGTCCGAGTGGTGTGTGAGTAATACGGGATGTGGTGGTTACACCGGACTATATCTCAGCGGCTCTCATCCAAGAGTTGAGGATGGAGTGGTGACCCGTGAAGTTTTGGGAAGTCATATGTGGTGGTGGTGGGGGTATTCCAATCAGTGTGGAGCCTACAATTCCACATCTATCCAAGTCAAAGCCTGTCCAGGAGATTATTATGTCTATGAATTTGTCAAACCCAACATATCAGCCCCTGGACCTACATATTGTGCAGGTGAAATTTGAACTCTTTTTCTTTTCAAAATGTTGTGATTTTTTTTATGTAAGTATCAAGAGTTAATGGTCTGATTATTAGATAATTTAACATACATTTTAATTTATTATTTTATTAAGTTAAACCTGGTTTAACCAGTTAGAATCAGTGCAGTCCATTACACATTCTGTAGGCTACTCTGTAATTCTCCCCACACTCTCATAGCACTCTCCTACTGTAGCTCTCATGTTAGTTGTAACACAGTTCCTCAAATCTCACAACTCTAGACGAACCAATAACAGCTCCTTTCTACTGTAAATTATGTAAATTTCAACTGTAAGTGTGTTTTGCCATGTTATTAATGATAATACATAATCACTAAATTACTCCATTCTTAATGAATATCTCTACATAATTTACCTGTCCTCCACCTAAAAATGAATCAAAACAGTTTTTGTTGTTGTTGTTGTTTAAATATTAGGCTCTATGTGTGTCAGTCTAAATACCCGTTTACATAACATCACTTCTTTTGCAGTTTAAATGTATAATTTTTTTCACAATGTAATACTCTAAATTGCCTTCAATGTACAGTAAATACCGTATTTTAACAGTACTTTTAAAAATACCATGACAGTTGCTTTCAGCAGCATCAGCAGTGATCCCTGCTACAACTATGAGTCTCTGGATCGTCCCTGGAGAGCCAACAATGAAAGTGGAGATTACGTTTGTGATGACTCTTTCTCCTGGAATGGCTGGTACCGGCTTTTCTACTATGGAATGAACATCCAGATGCCAGAAACCTGTGTTAGTTCATACAGCTGTAACACATACATCAATCTGTGGCTCAATGGTCCTCACCCTCAGATAGAGGATGGAGTGGTGATCAGAGAGGTCTGTGGTAATTATTATTGGAGTGGCTGCTGTGATTACAAGACAAACCCCATCAGAGTGAAAGCGTGTCCAGGAAATTACTATGTCTATGAACTTGTGAAACCACAAATCGGGTGTTCAGGATACTGCACAGGTACCTTGCTTTTTACCACTTTTTAAAACCACTTTCCACTTTCTTAAACCTTTTAAAATGATCTCAGCCATGTCTTGAATGTCCTTCTTTGTAGATGTCAGCACTATTTCACAGTTGGCTTATACTGTAAGTCCAGATATAATCACTGGATCCAGCATCACCTTGAGTAAGTTATATATGTATGTTTAAATTTTTAAAATGCATTTATGATAACACTTGAGATTAGGGAACACTATTCCCCATTAACTAATTTCTAATTAGGTTCCATCTTACTAGCATATTGGCTGTTTACTAGAACTTACAAAGCACATATAAATGCATTACTCTGCATAACCAATTTCTAGATCCTATAATTCGACCATATACTGTTAAGACGCCCATGTCTAGGGTTCAAGGGTTACACATAAAAGGAAAATAAAAAGAAGAATGAAAGAATAAAAAAAAGTTGATTTCAAAATAACTTCCTCGGGTTCTTGCTTTTATTGTGAGGTTAGAGGAAAACAAGCTTTGCCAGCAGATAATACAATGAATAAGAACGCAGAAATAATTTCAGGGCTGGGCCAAGCCAAAATAATATACAAAGTAAGCTACTTTAACCCAGAAACTAAATTCCCTATCAGGAACGAAATAAACAAAAGACAATTCAAGAACTTCCCTACACTCTTAAAAATAAAGGTGCTTCAAAAGGTTCTTCAAGCAATGCCAAAGAAGAACCATTTTTAGTTCCACAAAGAACCATTCAGTCAAAGGTTCTTTAAAGAACCATCTCTTTCTTACCTTTTTATAATCTGAAGAACTTATTTTGCCCCAAATAACTTTTTGTGAAACAGAAAGGTTCTTCAGATGTTAAAGGTTCTTTATGGAACCATTTAGACAAAAAGGTTCTTCTATGGCATCGTGAAGCACCTTTATTTTTAAGAGTATAACTCCTTAACTAAACCAAAAACCAGGAGAAAAGTATGTAAAAAAATAAATGGCACCCACCTAACCCTAACCCTAAGTGGTCTAACACACACCCCTAAAAAACATAAACATTATCAATAAGTAAACATTATCAATAGCTCACTCAAGCTTCAACAGATCTTACAATCAAGGTATGATAGCACAATTTCAAAAACATTCAACAAGGTGGCCAACACACTCTACTCTGTCTCTTTACCACCCACTGGGGATGTTGCTCTTCCGTTCCTCTTTTAAAAGATGCCGGCATTGCCCGTCACCTACCACTGTGCACTCTGGTGGCACATCTAAACATCTTAAGGCTGGCCACCCTGTGAAAAACGGGACAGGAGAAAAAACAAAAAAACAAAAGGGAAAGATAGCAACAACATCAAAGAGAGAAAGAAACACACATATGCAGCAGCACCAATACAGCCTCAGGCGTAACAATACCTAAACATGACTACTACAACAATGACCTTAATTATTATTAATAAGCAGTAGGAATTAGGAGTTTATTTCGGGAAAACTTTTAATACTTAATGTGTTCCCTAATCTAAAGTGTTAACGTATTTATTTATTTAGCAATGAAAGTAGCACCTTTTATGCATTAACTTTAGCTTCACTATCACACAGTTATGCTGTGAACAATTTAACAATCTCTTGATTGCTACTGTCTTTTACTGGTAGAGATTTGCACTTATGAAGTTCTTCAGTGAAGTATAACTTGTTTGTTTTGGTCTCTCACTAACACAGATTATGACCCGTGCGAAAACTACAACATAGTCAATAACCACTGGAGAAGCACACTCAATTACTGGTCTATGTATGGATACATCTCTGATCATGATGACACTCGTGTAGAATGGGATGGCTGGTATCGACTCTTCATTAATGAGTCGAGTGCTCAGATGCCTGAGTCGTGTTTTTATTATATGTCATGTGGAGGTTTCAGTTCTCTGTATCTTGGTGGCTCTCATCCTGAGCTAGAAGATGGAGTTGTTACTCGTGAAATTTACGGCTCTCGCCATTATCAGTGCAGTCACTACAGATCTGAACCAATCCAAGTTAAAGCTTGTCCAGGAAATTATTATGTCTACAAATTTACCAGACCAACTCTTTCAATCCCAGCTCCTGTATATTGTGCAGGTGTTGTGTACTTTCATTCATCATTATATCTGACATGCTTATTATCAATTATACTGTTGGTTTTCATATTATTATATTGAATAAATTAAATCTGATGTATGTAATGCTCTCTTTTTCATAATAGTACCTTTCACCACCCCAAGTGTCGACCCCTGCTACACATACAGCATTCTAGATGAGCCCTGGAGAGCCACTGATAACTCCTATTATAATAACAATTACTACTATGGCATGTGTGATTATAATGTGGAGTGGAATGGCTGGTACAGACTGTTCTACAATGGTCAAAATGCCCACATGCCAGAATCATGTGTTAATTATGGTATGTGTGGCACTGAATACCCACTGTCACTAAACGGCACTCATCCACAGCTGGAAGATGGAGTGGTCACCCGTCAGGTCTGTCTCCCATGGGGTGACTGCTGTACTTACAAATCCCACCCTATAAGAGTCAAAGCCTGTCCTGGAAATTACTATGTTTATGAGTTTGTCAAGCCAATGTTTTGTGGAGCTTACTGTGTAGGTAAGTATTTACTCATATGTAATTTATTCATTTACTTTTCTGAGTTTTGTTTACAAATTATTTACTGAGATTACATTTTTTTTCTTAATACCAGAAGCCTCAAACCAGTCCATCGCATCAGTGTCTACAACAACTGAGACAATCCCACCCATAGAATCCATTACTCCACCAATCACAACCACTGGTAAAGTATTGTCTTGTTTAATTTATAAACCTTCATGAGTTTCTTTTTGCACATATTTTCATTACACACAGTCTCTTAAAATTGTTCTGTTTCTGTTGCGTTAAACACAAATGTACAGCTAAATTGACTTAATATGAGTAAAGCTCACATAAAAATTTGTAATGCAGCTCACAAAATGACAATGCAATATAAATGAGAAGGAAAGGACAGCAGTTGTCTAAAGACTCTCTGTGGTACTTGACTGATTCTGTTGCTTCTCTAACTCTATATATTACAGTATATATAGACTTTTACAGATGGTTAATCAAGTAAAGTACTGAAGAACCAACGTGTTGTTTTATTCACAATGAAAACTAACACCAGTTTCTCAGACTTCTTTAGACTCCTTTCATATCCTCAAACTGTTTGCAGACTCCAACAATCAGAGGCAGGAAATAACCTAATGGCATGTATACTCATGGATAAAAGATAAAAGTCAGAGGGAAAATTGATAGCATTTCAAGTTTATTTATTGATAGAATTGAATAGAGTTTATTGTCATAGCTGATTTGGCACAAAGACATTTTTTTTTCCATGATAGGACCCCTGATAAGTGGTCTATATGCAGAACACCACACACAAATCCCTTATTGCAAAAAAGAGGTGAATTGTGTTTTCATTTTGATCTTTTCGAGGTCATGTTTTTCAATTGTGAAAGAGCTCATTGCTGGCATCTTAAATCATGTTTTTTTCACAGCAAAATAAAAGATGTTCAAACTCAAGAGAAACTATCTTCAGCTTTGAATAACTTAATGCACAAGAGTAACAGGGAGCTTAAGGAAAGAGCATTGTGAAGATTTCATACCACTACTTCAGTTGTACAAAAAATATATAACAATAATTTAGTCAGAAACATTTATGTTTTTAATGTTTCCATTTCACCAGCTCCACCTGTCGACCCCTGCTACAACTACAATGACCTGGATGATCTATGGAGAGCCACCAACAATCAACATTCCTCTCAAATAATGTGTGACTCTTGGGTCAGCTGGAATGGCTGGTACCGTCTCTTCATTCAGGGTCAAAGCGTTCAGATGCCAGACACATGTGTTGATGAGTTGAGTTGTGGCACTCATGCTCCACTGTGGCTGAACGGAGGACATCCAACAGTTGAGGATGGAGTGGTCACTCGAGATGTATGCGGTCACTGGAGCAATAACTGCTGCTATTTCCAATCCAATACTATCGCATTGAGGGAAAAAATGAGCATCGGGGTAGCACACATGTGTCATGGACTCGAATGGTCAGAGTATTTGTCTATAATGAAGAAATTGAACTGGTTAAAGATCACTATTATGAAGCAAAGGTAAGTATCACTGTTTTGCTGTAATACTGAGTTCAGCCATCCTTCCATTTTCCTAATTTCTTTTTGTCAACATTGTCAAGGTTAATGGGACCTTTATAGCAACACCCTTCACCCTCCGCAATGGCTCCATCCAAGTCTATCAGTCAGGTTTTTCCTTGGCCATCAGCACAGATTTTGGTCTCCTAGTTACATATGATGCATATAGCTACGTCACCATCTCTGTACCTTATGACTACCAGAATGCCACATGTGGTCTGTGTGGTAACTATAACTTACATCCTGAAGATGACTTCCGTTCAATCTCTGGGGAGATCTTGAGCTCGGATGTTGACTTTGCCAACTCTTGGAAGGTAGAGGGAGACACAGATCCCGAATGCCATGATGTCAGCTGCACAGGTCTAGGTTGTGCGGTTTGTACCGCCAATGAAATGAGCCTTTACAGTGACACAAACCACTGTGGGATACTAGGAGATGTTTCGGGGCCTTTTGCATCTTGCCACTCTGTGTTTTCGCCACAGACCTACATAGAGAACTGTGTCTATGATCTTTGCTTAGGAGGAGGGTACCAGCCGATTCTGTGCCAGGCTCTCAATGTGTATTCTGCCCAATGCCAACAGCAGGGTGTACAACTAGGGCAGTGGAGACAACCAGGCTTTTGTGGTAAGTGCCTTGTTATGTCTTCATGTTTTCATTCAACTTTGTGTAACTGAAATAACTGTGCAGTGTGAAAGATCAAAGAGTTTGATGCATATTCTTACTTCTGCCCTCCATATCCAGAGATTCAATGTCCTGAGCACAGCCATTTTGAGTCCCAAGGAACAAGCTGCCCTGCAACATGCAGCAACCCCTCTGCCCCAATAAACTGCCCCCTGCCCAATCAGGAGAGCTGTATTTGTGATGATGGATACATATTCAGCGCTGGGCAATGTGTGCCTGAAGCAAACTGTGGCTGCGTCTTTGAGGGCTTCTATTACTCTGAGGGACAGTCAGTAGTGTTGGGCGAGGACTGTGGAAGGCTATGCATTTGCAATAGCAGGTCAATGTTGTGCGCTCAGCACCAGTGTGGTCCAGCTGAAGTGTGTGGACTCCATAATGGTGTAAGGGGTTGCAGACCCATCAGTTATGGTACCTGTTCAGTTGAAAGCCTGGGTTCATACCACACCTTTGATGGACAAACTTTCAGATACCCAGGAGCTTGTGCACTGACCCTGGCAAGAGTTATGGGGCCATCCCAACTGACATACTTTGTATTAACAGTTGAGAAAGTACCCAGAGGCCTTCAAGACTTTTCCAGGTTCCTGAAGTTTGAGGCAGGAGGAACTCATGTTTCCATTGAATTGGGAGAAGGTAGCAATGTACAGGTTAGCCAAAATGTTTTTTTTCCTCAGCCTTGTATTAAGAGTCATTTAACCATTATCTCAAACTCAAATGCTAGATCAAATTCAGACTTTTTTTCTCCTCAGGTGGATGGACAGATGGTTGGTCTACCTATCAGTGTTGGTTCCAGTCAAATCCATATCTATCACAGCAGTGCAAGAGGTTTTGTTTTGGAGACAAACTTTGGAGTGACTGTTAGAGCTGATTGGCCCCACATTGTTCGAATCACTGCGCCAACCACTTACAATGGTACACTTGGAGGTCTGTGTGGGAACTTGAATGGAAACATTGAAGATGAATTCTACAGCCCGGATGGTGTCCTGCTGGATGACTCCCAGCTTTTTGCAGACAGCTGGCGTGATGGATCCCTGTCAGCCCACTGTGAGGACCCAACTGACATGTGGGAACCAGATCATTATCAGAACAGGAGCGAGTTCAGAGAGCGCTGCAGCATCATGGCCATGAATGATGGACCATTTGCTGAGTGTAGCAGAACACTAGACCCTTGGCAACGGATTGAAGATTGCATTCAGATGCTGGAGCAGACGGCCGGTGCCAGGGAGGCTCTATGTGAGGCCCTGCGAGGCTATACACTGCACTGCCAACAGAATGGCATCGCAGTCGGAGAGTGGATGAGTATCACCCACTGTGGTTAGTATCTTGTAATATGATAAGATTTTCAGAATTGAAACTATATATCTCCTTCAAAGTGCTGATCATTCATTGCCATTTCCATGTTTTATCTTAAACCTCCCAGATCCAAACTGTCCAGCAAATACCCATTTCGAATTGTGTGGCACATCCTGTCCTGCATCCTGCCCTAGCCTCTCATTTCCCTTCCAGTGCACGCTGCCATGCCAGGGGGGATGCCAGTGCAATGATGGACTGGTGCTGGATGGAGATCGCTGTGTTTACCCCACTGGCTGCGGCTGCCGCTATGATGGGCGTTATCGGCAGCCTGGAGAGCAGTTCTGGCATGGTGAAGAGTGTCAGTTCCTTTGTGTCTGTGATGGAATCACTGGAAATGTCCGTTGCACACCATCATCTTGCAGTGAACAGGAGATCTGCCGTGTGGTGGAGGGGGAGTATGGCTGCCATCCTCATCCACATGGTAGCTGTTATGCTTCAGGAGACCCCCATTATAAGTCTTTTGATGGAACCTATTTTGACTTTCAAGGCAGATGCCGATACGTGCTGGCCAAAGTATGTGATGATACTCGTGGTCTACCGCACTTCCAGGTGGATGCAAGAAATGATGGCTGGCATGAATGGCCAGTGTCAATAACTGTCGAAGTTTTTGTCAATGTCTCAGGGCACCTTGTGCACATGTCACAGGACATGAACGGTTATTCTGCTGTTAAGGTAAACTGTTCAAACTCACTGTAATTTGCCATGGAGTATATGTGATATGAAAAAACATTATTGTTCTAATTATTCATTGGATTGCACTGTATAAACCATCTCCACTTTTCCTTCAACCAGGTTGATGAAGAGATCAGAAACCTTCCCGTCTACCTTGACTCTGGTCGGGTCTCTGTCTACTCCACAGGACAGTTTATATATGTCTCAACTGACTATGGTTTCGGTGTCAGTTATGGTGGTTCCTGGGAGTTAAACATTGTTGTGCCAGCAGACTACAATGGAGTTGTTTGTGGCATTTGTGGCAACTTCAATGGCCTTCCCGAGGATGACTTCCTCACTCCTTCAGGTGATCTGGCACATTCAGCAGACCAGTTTGGGGCAGAATGGATGGTTGCGGATGACATGTCATACAATCATGACTGTGGAGGCGGTGATATTCCTGGCTATTGCCAAGATGAGAGCACAACTCTAATCTCACAAGCCTTGTGTGAGATCATCAGGGACAGTCAGGGTCCCTTTAGCTTCTGCCATGGTTCTGTTGATCCACAGGCCTACTTTAATAACTGTGTGTTTGATGTGTGCATTTCTGAGAACAGTAATGATGTCTTGTGTCACTCTGTCCAAGCCTATGTGAGTGCTTGTCAATCTGCCAATACTGTTGTCTATCCCTGGAGAGAAAATGTATCCTGTGGTAAGTATGTAAAATATGTAAAAATACCAACCACAGATTAATTTGTTTTCTTTATTCAAGGTGTTTCCCCTTTTATTTCAAAGATGCCATATTGTACATGCTATTAATTGCATTCTACAAATACATTTTGTTGTTGCATTTCCAGTCATGGACTGCTCCTCAAACATCCCAAACAGCCATTATGAGGTGTGTGGCACAGACTGTAGCCATACATGTGCCAGCAGCATTGATGCTAGTTGTGAACACACATGCTCAGAAGGTTGTTTCTGTGATGAGGAATTTGTGAGGAGTGGAGGACTCTGTGTACCAGTGGAGCAATGTGGCTGCTTGTATGATGGATTCTACTATAATGTAAGGATCTAAGCATTACCTTTTCGTCTAAGTATTATCACATGGGGCAAAGGATAATGAGGCACACAGCCTTATGATGATGCTGTACCTTGATGTTTTTTTTGTAGGTGAAAATACTCATTGACATTATGTTATGAAAATGTAAAGTTCATCATTATCATTTTATAGATTGGTGAACAGTTCTGGGATTCAACATGTTCCCAACGCTGTCAGTGTTTTGCTCCAAATGATCTACGCTGCTCTGCATCTGTCTGCCCATCGACCATGGATTGTGCGGTCAGAAATGGACATCGTGACTGCTACAGTCCAATGTCCACCTGCACAGTCTGGGGTGACCCCCACTACATCACCTTTGATGGAGCTGTGGCCCACTTTCAGGTATGAATTAGAAAACTCTGCTATTTTTGTACATAATTACCTTAACTGTTGTTTTGTGACCCAGTTGTAGGGGACAACTGACTTAGCAGTCAAGTTTATTTAAAGGAGGGTTATAAGGGTTATTGGTGTTAAACTATCTAAACAAATTTGACTGCAAATATACTTATATACTATACAAATATACTAATAAAATGTACTATACAAATTCACTTTTATTATTAATTATTATTAATATTTTTCATAGCACTGGAAATTCTTTGATTTATGAATCTATCTAATGTCTTACAAGACATTTCTGGCTGTGAAGTTGCAGCTGTGTGGCAAATGAAAGAAATTATGAAGACTATGTGCATTGTGTTATTTTCTATTAGGGAACTTGTTCATATGAGATTGCTCAGACCTGTGGTAATGTAACTGACAATGATCTGGAGTTCCGTGTGGTGGCCACCAACAGGCACCGTGGGAACATGGTGGTATCATTTGTGTCTGCAGTGGATGTTTGGTTGTCTCAGCATGGACAACAGATGCACATCACAATTGGGCAGAACAGGAGAGTTAAAGTAAGTCAATGTAAATTCAAATCATGTCAATGTAAATATATTTTCTTTCATTTTCTCTCGTTAGAGATGTTGAAATTTTCTGATTTCCCTCTAGGTTGATGGGAATGCCATCGACACACCAGCATATCAAAACAATGATCTTGTAGAGATACGTGAGGAGCAGGGATTCATAATTCTAAATGCTTTCAATGAATTCATTGTCCATTTTGATGGACTTAGCAGCCTTCTAGTCAGAGTGAGTGAAAGATTCTATGGCTCTCTATGCGGAATGTGTGGAAATTTCAACGGTAATCCTGCAGATGACAAAGTGCTGCCCAGTGGAGACCCCGCTCCTGATGATGATTCCTTTGGCCACAGCTGGCAATCAGACACCAGCATTCCAGGGTAAGAACCATGAGACTTTAGGACAGTTGTTTTTACCTGGTGGGTCATGATGAAAAAAAAAATGTTTCTCAGGTTTTGATAGAGCACTGGACAGGGAAAAAGATTCAAAGGTTTATGTCTTTTCTTTTGTTTACTTTTAGTATTGTATAGAGTTACCACACAATGTCCATTGTAAAAACAAGTTGAGAGTCACTGCTTTTGGTTAAAATACGCAAAAGTAGCAAATTATGTTTGTTGTTCACCTGTGAACTCTTTCTTTGTCCAAGTGATGAAATAGTGTAAGCATTTAACTAAACTTCGTTTTGTCATGTATTCTTCAGTTGTGGTGCCAGAGACCAGACTGGGAATGCTGATGAGTGTCCATCCAGGCAGAGATACTCTGATCTCTGTAGCATTATCACCAACACCACTGGCCCCTTCCAGAACTGCCATCTTCATGTTGACCCTGCACCTTACTACTACTCTTGTGTGTATGATCTGTGTCTGTACACACGTGCTAATGGCATGTTATGCTCAGCTGTTGAGGCCTATGAGACAGCTTGTGCCATCTTAGAGATACAGATCCCAGAATGGCGCTCGGGTCTGCGGTGTGGTAAGCCAAAATAACATTTCAGCACAGATTATTTTGTGGTCTTGTCACCAGTGTTGCAAAAAAAAAAAAACATGCAGCTGCACTACCAACTACTATGACAAACTGCTTCCAAATGATTCAGTGCATGAAAGAGCTGTGATTCATGAACTGATTTCCACCTAACCTGTCACTAATCCGACATCACTCGTTCTTAAGAGCAATTTCACAGCTAACATAGACTTAGACATATAGAGGGTGTTTATATAGATAATTTTAAGGTAAAGTAATAAAATCCCCCAGCAATTTAATTCTAATGGTCAAATGTTAAAAGTCTGTTTAAAAAAAAAACCTGACTAATAGGCTATTATTTGTGTATCTCAGTGGGAAAATTATTGAAACTATGAAATGCACTTTAAATCACTAGGGGAAAAAATAAATACATAAATATATATATATATATATATATATATATATAATTACCTTGAGGATTGTTGAGCAATACTCATTCAGGGGGCTCAGAATGTTGAGCTCTCTTATTATGACTCAATGTCTTTGTGTTATATTTCATCTATCTCTGCTTTTCTTAGATGTGAGAGATCGCTGCTCTGAGCTCAGCTGCTCTGAGGATGAGTGGTGTGGGAAGAAAAGTGGTGTTTATGGCTGTTTGTGTAACGATGACCTACCCAGACCAGAAGCTGACTCTTTTGGTTGGTAACATTCCACAACAAAATATAATACATTCTTTTTTTTTGGTCATTTTTACATTTGATTTTTTAATAATTCCGACAATCATTTGATTGTTTTTATTCTCTCAGATTTCTCAGAAACCTGTGAAAGCAGCTCTGGCTCCATGTCTGTGTCTCGCTGTCAGCTCTTTGAGGCTGGTTTTCCAGCTGACGTGTTACACCTCAATGATTCCAGCTGCAAAGGAACGGTCCGGAATGGCAGAGTGGAATTCCATTTTGATAACGATGAACACATTTGTGGCACAAATCTTCTGGTAGGATATATTATGTATAATCTATTCAAATACACCATCCCAAACATTTGTAGTGTCTGATAGAACCAATAGAGTTGAATTGACTGATACTTTTTGAACTTTTTGGGGTTTTATATTTAATAATAATAATAATAATAATAATAAAATAATAAAAGTTTTTATTGTTTTCAATTCAGTCTAAATGTCAAAATGTTATACATGTGGTCCACAGGCCAACGGCACCCACTTCATCTATAGTAACTTTATTCTGGGGACACCGAGGTCAGAAGGCCTCATCAGCAGAGATAAAATTCTTAAGCTTTCTTTCAGCTGTGTTTATCCTCAAACACAAACACTTTCCATGAATGTGGAAATCAACCCACTGGAGAGGTGCGAGTCAAATATAAATTCTGATTCCAGCTGTGCTATTTTATTAAAGGAGTAGCATTTTAGCCATTAATCAGAGTAGATTTAACACAGGTCTATCCATTATTTCAACAGTGTTGTGCACAGGACTCTTCCCGCTGGTGAAGGCAGATATCAGGTTCGGATGATTCCATATGAGGATGATGAGTTTACTCGGCCCTTCACTGGTAAAGTGGATGCAGAGCTCGAACAGAAGATGAATGTGGAAGTTCGTGTCGAGGGGGTTGACAGCCACCAGTTTGCCCTGGTGATGGAGACGTGTTGGGCTACACCTGTGAATGATCCTGATCACAGTCTCCGCTGGGATCTCATCGTCAGAGAGTAAAGCAATGTTGTTTTATCTATTCTTTAAAGCTCTTAACTCACTAACATTTAAAAAAAATAAAATGCGAAAATAAAAAAATGCGCATAGACTGAATAAATAATATGCCATATCCCTTTAGGATGACCTCACATATTATCTTTCAGTATTGCTGTACTAATGCAAAGAATTCCATTTATTTATTGTACATAGAATGCAAATGTGTGATGATTTACAGGAAATCAGTTTTTAGTTGACTGTCTTTCAATTTAAACAATTTGATTTGTTGATGGTCATTGTTAATATTCTCAGGTGTCCCAATCCAAATGACGACACAGTGGAGCTGCTGCAGAACGGCGTCTCGACATCCAGCCGTTTCTCCTTCAGGATGTTTATCTTCACTGCAAACTCC
>NW_015507708.1:17154-19477 GCF_001515645.1 Sinocyclocheilus grahami | reverse complement strand
TAATAATAATAATAATAATAATAATAAAATAATAAAAGTTTTTATTGTTTTCAATTCAGTCTAAATGTCAAAATGTTATACATGTGGTCCACAGGCCAACGGCACCCACTTCATCTATAGTAACTTTATTCTGGGGACACCGAGGTCAGAAGGCCTCATCAGCAGAGATAAAATCCTTAAGCTTCCTTTCAGCTGTGTTTATCCTCAAACACAAACACTTTCCATGAATGTGGAAATCAACCCACTGGAGAGGTGCGAGTCAAATATAAATTCTGATTCCAGCTGTGCTATTTTATTAAAGGAGTAGCATTTTAGCCATTAATCAGAGTAGATTTAACACAGGTCTATCCATTATTTCAACAGTGTTGTGCACAGGACTCTTCCCGCTGGTGAAGGCAATAAAAAAATATATATATTTTACTTTTAAAACTA
Organism: Sinocyclocheilus grahami; assembly: GCF_001515645.1. Lineage (NCBI taxonomy): Eukaryota > Metazoa > Chordata > Actinopteri > Cypriniformes > Cyprinidae > Sinocyclocheilus > Sinocyclocheilus grahami. The sequence goes on along the minus strand of NW_015507708.1, from coordinate 19,045 downwards.
AGTCATTTTAAAATGGATCTGTCCATTATTTTAACAGCATTGTGCACAAGACGCTCCCCGCTGGTGAAGGCAGATATCAGGTTCGGATGATTCCATATGAGGATGATGAGTTTACCCGGCCCTTCACTGGTAAAGTGGATGCAGAGCTCGACCAGAAGATGAATGTGGAAGTTCGTGTCGAGGGGGTTGACAGCCGCCAGTTTGCCCTGGTGATGGAGACGTGTTGGGCTACACCTGTGAATGATCCTGATCACAGTCTCCGCTGGGATCTCATCGTCAGAGAGTAAAGCAATGTTGTTTTATCTATTCTTTAAAGCTCTTAACTCACTAACATTTAAAAAAAATAAAATGTGAAAATAAAAAAATGCGCATAGACTGAATAAATAATATGCCATATCCCTTTAGGATGACCTCACATATTATCTTTCAGTATTGCTGTACTAATGCAAAGAATTCCATTTATTTATTGTACATAGAATGCAAATGTGTGATGATTTACAGGAAATCACTTTTGAGTTGAATGCCTTTCAAGTTAACAATTTGATTTGTTGATTGTCAATATTCTCAGGTGTCCCAATCCAAATGACGACACAGTGGAGCTGCTGCAGAACGGCGTCTCGACATCCAGCCGTTTCTCCTTCAGGATGTTTATCTTCACTGCAAACTCCCCTAAGCTTTCCCGGCACTGCGCTGTTCACCTGTGCCTTCTGTCAAGCAATCGCTGCTCAACTGTGAGTTTACAAAACCTCTCATAATTAGTAAAACTGTTATTATAATATGTTTCTCTGTATAGGACTAATGTATTGAATGCATCTCGTAAAATGTAATGGTTCAATTGTAAGGATTTAAGAATTTACCATTGATAAACCCCTGTTGATCAAACATTAAAAATTGAAGGAAAATGTTACCCTTAATGTCCATGGTGGTAAGGTTTGTCGTCTGTTGGACACTTTGTGCACTCCTTTATGTTTCATGTTTGTCCTTTATGTTTCATGTTTGTTCAATGATATTTATCAGGGATTCACACAGCTGGATTTTCTCTTTTCTCTTTTAGGACTGTAACTCTGAACACCACTGGAGAGAGCACAGGTCTCTGGACTTCCATGACAGTGCTTCCATATCCATGGGTCCTCTGATGTTGTCTGAAGGGAACACAGGTGAACATTTCATTTATTTTAATCATTTGTAAATGAAGGTTTCTGTTGATTTCTGCTGGCAATGCATTACATTTCATTGCATCATATTTCCTGTTCACAGATGAGTGGATCCCAGAGAAAGTGAAGGCATCTGAGGCTTCTCATCTCTGTGGTTCTCTGATGCTGTTGCTTGTTCCTCTGATGAGTTTCCTGACCCTACTTTAATGTTTTTCTTCAAATATAATGTAATCTTTTATATGCATAATTTCTAATGCCATTTTAATGAATATTTGAGTGTTTGTAAATTTCTCCTTGTCATAAATGTTCTTTTATTTTCCATTATCAGTTATTTAATCATTTATGTGGATTGTTCTATACTAAATTAATTGTATTTTACTTCAGAGGTTGTGCTACATTACCAAAGACCATCATATTCTTGTTTATTCTTGCTTAATCATGCAAAAACATTAAAAAGTCATTCCTGTTCTGCAGTTGCTTTTCAATTCTCCAACTTTTTATAAAAATTGGGCAGCAGAATTTTAGAGATAACAAACCTGAAATATGTTATGTTGTGATCAGTGTCAGACTTTGTTGGCACCCTAGTCGAAATTTTAGAAACACTGAAATACTGGCAGCACTCAATTGGACAGATTAAATTAATATTATAAACATAAATATAACGTACAAAAAAATGTATTGCAATAATGAAAAATTTGACAAACAACCTGTTCCAAATTACTTTCTAATTAAGTACA
>NW_015507708.1:12393-16484 GCF_001515645.1 Sinocyclocheilus grahami | reverse complement strand
ATTTATTGTACATAGAATGCAAATGTGTGATGATTTACAGGAAATCAGTTTTTAGTTGACTGTCTTTCAATTTAAACAATTTGATTTGTTGATGGTCATTGTTAATATTCTCAGGTGTCCCAATCCAAATGACGACACAGTGGAGCTGCTGCAGAACGGCGTCTCGACATCCAGCCGTTTCTCCTTCAGGATGTTTATCTTCACTGCAAACTCCTCTAAGCTTTACCTGCACTGCGCTGTTCACCTGTGCCTTCTGTCAAGCAATCGCTGCTCAACTGTGAGTTTACAAAACCTCTCATAATTAGTAAAACTGTTATTATAATATGTTTCTCTGTATAGGACTAATGTATTGAATGCATCTCGTAAAATGTAATGGTTCAATTGTAAGGATTTAAGAATTTACCATTGATAAACCCCTGTTGATCAAACATTAAAAATTGAAGGAAAATGTTACCCTTAATGTCCATGGTGGTAAGGTTTGTCGTCTGTTGGACACTTTGTGCACTCCTTTATGTTTCATGTTTGTCCTTTATGTTTCATGTTTGTTCAATGATATTTATCAGGGATTCACACAGCTGGATTTTCTCTTTTCTCTTTTAGGACTGTAACTCTGAACACCACTGGAGAGAGCACAGGTCTCTGGACTTCCATGACAGTGCTTCCATATCCATGGGTCCTCTGATGTTGTCTGAAGGGAACACAGGTGAACATTTCATTTATTTTAATCATTTGTAAATGAAGGTTTCTGTTGATTTCTGCTGGCAATGCATTACATTTCATTGCATCATATTTCCTGTTCACAGATGAGTGGATCCCAGAGAAAGTGAAGGCATCTGAGGCTTCTCATCTCTGTGGTTCTCTGATGCTGTTGCTTGTTCCTCTGATGAGTTTCCTGACCCTACTTTAATGTTTTTCTTCAAATATAATGTAATCTTTTATATGCATAATTTCTAATGCCATTTTAATGAATATTTGAGTGTTTGTAAATTTCTCCTTGTCATAAATGTTCTTTTATTTTCCATTATCAGTTATTTAATCATTTATGTGGATTGTTCTATACTAAATTAATTGTATTTTACTTCAGAGGTTGTGCTACATTACCAAAGACCATCATATTCTTGTTTATTCTTGCTTAATCATGCAAAAACATTAAAAAGTCATTCCTGTTCTGCAGTTGCTTTTCAATTCTCCAACTTTTTATAAAAATTGGGCAGCAGAATTTTAGAGATAACAAACCTGAAATATGTTATGTTGTGATCAGTGTCAGACTTTGTTGGCACCCTAGTCGAAATTTTAGAAACACTGAAATACTGGCAGCACTCAATTGGACTCAGATTAAATTAATATTATAAACTTATAAATATAACGTACAAAAAAATTTATTGCAATAATGAAAAATTTGACAAACAACCTGTTCCAAATTACTTTCTAATTAAGTACAAAAGAACTAAACAAAACACAAACAGGCAAAGCATGATAAATAAAGTTGTGAAGTACTGTATCTGACTAAACTGTTTGTCACATTTGAATCACGATAGAGAGTCAAGTCATTCAATGTACTGTGAACAGCATAACTCATGTCTGTAAGGAGAAGGTAACAATGATATAGATATGCGTTTACTAAATGTATTATAAGGCATATATAATAGGGACACAAAAAGGCAGTTGAAATGATCTAGAAGGTAGTGGGGGAAAATCATTTTGATGGCTAAGCAGGGCACCTGACAATCTGCCTGTTTTTCCTTTTGTATTAATTTACTTTCAGTACAAGGAAGAAAGAGATGAATGATCATAGTTTTCATTTTTTTGCTACGATAATATGCATGAGACATGTCCTGCTATTTTACTTTCAATTCTAAAGGCTTTGAAGAATGTTGCCGCACTGGTTGAATTGTTCTTTCAGAGAAAGTCATGTGTGAGGTTTGATCACTAGACAGATAAACAAAAATGTTCTTGTATTGTTCTTTTGCTTACTTGAGAGACTGGCAGTGAAGAGCTGGGTAGGAGGTCGGAGTGCGTTCAGTGTGAGACAGAAATTAGCATTGAAAATCCATGTTTGGATTTGACTACTAAATATTACAAGTAATTAGAAAATGTCTTCATTTGATCATAAACAATCAGTAGACAGTGATAATATTATATGACTCAAATTGTTCCTGCCTAACATGTTAAGATATGATGATGAACATGTTAAGATATGAGCTAAAAGATAAAGTATGAGCTGCTGTTGTATATAATGTTAATCTATTTAAGAGGTATTTATTGTGTTTTAATTGTTCTCTGAGAGTTAAAGTGCTACATATCTAAATGATCTGGAACTGTATGTCATGTATTCAATATATATTCAACAGGTTTTTGATTGTGACAGATACACTTAATCTGAAGGTTTCCTGTATGTTCTGTCGTTTCAGTGCACAATTAATTAATGTGCACAAAATAATTTAGTTTCAGATTATCTGACATTTTATCACAACATCAACTTTAGTCATTTATATAATAATTTATCTAGACATTTGATTACCCTGCTGAACACTTTGCTTGTGATTGTACACATTCATTCAGCAGTTGGGGGTTCAGTGCCTTGCTCAAGGGTCTCGCCTCAGTCAAAGTATTGAGGGTGGAAGAGAGCGCTGGTCATTCACTCCCCCCACCTACAATCCCTGCCAGTACCGAGTGATCCTGATCACAGTCTCCGCTGGGATCTCATCGTCAGAGAGTAAAGCAATGTTGTTTTATCTATTCTTTAAAGCTCTTAACTCACTAACATTTAAAAAAAATAAAATGCGAAAATAAAAAAATGCGCATAGACTGAATAAATAATATGCCATATCCCTTTAGGATGACCTCACATATTATCTTTCAGTATTGCTGTACTAATGCAAAGAATTCCATTTATTTATTGTACATAGAATGCAAATGTGTGATGATTTACAGGAAATCACTTTTGAGTTGAATGTCTTTCAATTTAAACAATTTGATTTGTTGATGGTCATTGTTAATATTCTCAGGTGTCCCAATCCAAATGACGACACAGTGGAGCTGCTGCAGAACGGCGTCTCGACATCCAGCCGTTTCTCCTTCAGGATGTTTATCTTCACTGCAAACTCCTCTAAGCTTTACCTGCACTGCGCTGTTCACCTGTGCCTTCTGTCAAGCAATCGCTGCTCAAAGGTGAGTTTACAAAAAATCTCTTATATTTGTGTGTTGAACAACAATGTAATTTATCAGTTATTATGCAGTGTCTCTGTCCGTTTGTTTGTATATATTAAGTTTCTATAGTAAAATGTGATGGGTAAATGTGAAGGTTTATGAATCTGCAGTTTATAAACTCTTGCTGATGAAACAATAAGAAAGGTTGGTGTTAATGTTTAATGTTCAAGGCTGCTAAAAGACTTGTTTTGGCTAAGTTGTTCTAGAGACTTTGTGCGTTGCTTTGTTTCATATTTGTTCAGTGATATTTATCAGGGATTCACACAGCTGGATTTTCACAATTTCTCTTTTAGGACTGTAACTCTGAACACCACTGGAGAGAGCACAGGTCTCTGGACTTCCATGACAGTGCTTCCATATCCATGGGTCCTCTGATGTTGTCTGAAGGGAACACAGGTGAACATTTCATTTATTTTAATAATTTGTTATAAAGGTTTATGATTATTTCTGTCATGAATACTTCACATTTTACTGCATTATATTCCCTGTTCACAGATAAGTGGGCCCTAGAACAAGTGAAGGTAGCTGATGCTTCTCGTCTCTGTGGTTCTCTGATGCTGTTACTTGCTCCTCTGATGAGTGTCCTGACCCTCTTTTAGTTAAATTCAAAAGGTGCAACATTTGACATGCATATTGCCATTTTAATTACTGTAGAACTGAAGGCACCCTGGTTTTTGGGTTTCTTTATTTCATAACTGTTATTTTTCCATTATGAATGAATTGTTATTTAATAATACATCAATTGTTATATATACTGCATGTGTTGCTACAACAAAAACCATCAGATTAATGTTTATTCAAATCATGCAAAAACATAATTGGGCCATTCCAACTTAAAAAAAAGGGATTGTGTAGTAGTAAGGAAATACTTCTATAAAGGG
>NW_015507708.1:10128-12281 GCF_001515645.1 Sinocyclocheilus grahami | reverse complement strand
TTTTTTTTTCTTTCTCAAAACTGTTAATTTCGTCTTTCAGTAAAAATATAAGACTCAGATTAATGATCATCATCATGCTATTTTACTTTCAACTCTAACAGCTACGAAGAATGTACAGTTGTTCTTCCTTAGAAGTCAAGTCAGTGGTCATATTATCAAAAATGTTCCAATATTGTTCTAGTTTTTAGTTATAGACAGTGAAGAGAAACTGAAATTCAGGGGCTGTGTAGAACAGAGTGCATTCATTGTGAGACAGATATATTTATGTAAGTTCACATTCAAGCAGTCCTCTGACACTGTCCTTGAACAAACCCTGTTGTGTGAGAGCCTAACATTAATAACCGTTGAAGACAGCTGCATTTTTTTAGCATTACTATAATTAATAATACCATTCTGATTACTGTTTGGATTTGACAACAAAATATTACAGATCATTTCCATGCCCATTTTCTACATTTGATCGTATACATTGAGCAAATTGTGTAATTTAGATTGCACATTTGTTCCTACCAAAGATAAATATATGAGCTATTAGATAAAGTATGAACTGCTTTTGTATGTAGTTTTAACCTATAAAAATATTGATTGTGTTCCAATTGGTCTCTAAGGGTTAACATGCTCCACATGTGAAAGACTCTTTGGCCTGGTATGGCATGTCATGGTATAGCCGATATATTCAGTATAAAATATGTGAAAGTGTTTTTATTGCACATCCATTTGCCTTAAACACACATCAGCAAGCTTAATGAACAATTGGGTCAACATTGTCTCAATTTATATTCAATGAGATGTAAATAACACTGAGTTTTTTTTGTGAAGAATTAGAGACTATTTGCCTTCTGTCGTGTGTCTCCTCTATACATGAGGTTTGAGCTTCACTGAGAGCAATGGATATGATCAGTTCCTAAAAATGTTCGAGGTTTCATGCTCGAACCAACTGCATTTGCAACAAATACAGGTAACTTGATAAGAATCATTCACTGTGTGGAATCCATTCTGGTGGTTTCTTAAAAGCTCTGAAATGTATATATATAAAAAAATGCAAACAGTAAACCTGATTATCAGGTTTGACAAAACAAAGAAGTACACAGTACTTCTCATGAAATGCTCATGCTATAATTTTATAAACACCCCTCCCACCATTTTGTTCCTTATATTGGTCCCAAATTAGTGCCAGATGTACTTTGTTCTTCATTATACATTGTTGTATTGTTAAAAATGTATTAGTATATGTACAGTTTAATACTAACCTGGATTTGGTGAAATGCTGTTGTTTATTCTCATGTTACATAATGCATTAAGCTCTTCTTATGCACCCCATAGTGACAAAGGATTGTATAAATGGCATTATAAAATCATGACAATGTTAACAAATTTGAAAATGATTGTTCAATTCTTATCAAAAACTCTTGATGTGCACATTCAAAGCACCGCACAATTGAAAACTGACAAGATTCTATCTATCTAGTTTGAATGATGTGCTTCTTGTAAAATGTCTGCAGGCGAGGAATGTATAACATTTCTAAAGAGTTTTAAAAGACATTACAGTTTACTTTAGGTTTGATGTGTTAATTGCATTTAAAATAAATATGTATTTCTGCATTCCTGTTATGATCTTGCTAGTTTGCACATTTCAGAAACCCCATCTTATTAGACCACTGCATGCAACCTTCCAGATAGAGATGTGTTGTAAAGTATTTAAAGTAACCATTAATTATTATTTAAACTAAGAAGTAATTAACATCATCGATAACATGAATCTTTCGAGTCACCTTTGTGTCACTCACTGGGTGTTTTGGCTATTTCTGTTACTTTTGGAAAAAAAATCTGTTGCTTTGGAAAAAAAGTGCAAAACTAATCAAACTGACCCGCCGTCATTCCATCTACATTCACATCTACATTCCATCTACATTCACATCTACATTCACATCTGTTCAAGAGTTGAAGAATGTGTTTCTGAATGCAAGTACACAAGGAAACAATCAGTTCAAATTAAAGAGAGAAAAAAACGATTCCACATTAAAATGAAAAACTTGTAATTTTTGAGAAATTAAAATTGGTTCCAGTAATGATCCACCCACAGTTATTAAAGGCACTGACAAGATCACGAGAGCTGCAGATCATCATCACTGTATTCAGCTGCTGAAGAGAGA
>NW_015507708.1:9138-9537 GCF_001515645.1 Sinocyclocheilus grahami | reverse complement strand
GTAACAGGTGGGATGATCCATGATAGACAGCAGAACAGTAACACCTGCTGGTTAGAGCAAGAACAGCAAAACCTGAAAACCAACTAGAGAGAGACGATAGTCGGTATGACAGCTATGGAAATTACATTGTTTGTGCACTAATACCAAACACCATTTTCACATACCTCCTATTTCACGGATTCAGATGGATAAAAGCATTCGGTAACACTTTAGAATAATGGTCCGTTGTTAACAAGTAACTATGCAGGAAGTAATAGGTAGTACTACGTTAACACTTAACTTAATACTACTAACTAATAGAGAAGCAAGATTAACTAAGCAGTAGCAAATTTAGGACAAAGGTAGTTCCTTATTAGATATTTGATAATTACTAAAAAAATATATCCTCATTGAGAACTA
>NW_015507708.1:8625-8871 GCF_001515645.1 Sinocyclocheilus grahami | reverse complement strand
ATGAGCTCTAGTTTGTGTCAGTTCAGTATGTCTCCGACTCCAAAAGACCTATACCTTTAGTGACTGGGGAGGACTTTTCTTGAATATAAATAATGATGCTCTCTAGACAAAAACAATTCTCATCCTTACTGAAGGCATCGACTGCATTTATATTGTGTTCAGCACAAAACCGCATATTCCAGATACAGTGTCTGGTCAAACATCACTAGTGCCTCACACAACTGTATGTGTCAGATATAAAATATG
>NW_015507708.1:1000-6557 GCF_001515645.1 Sinocyclocheilus grahami | reverse complement strand
TGCATTATATTCCCTGTTCACAGATGAATGGGTCCCAGAGCAAGTTAAGGTATCTGAGGCTTCTCGTCTGTGTGGTTCTCTGATGCTGTTACTTGTTCCTCTGATGAGTTTCCTGACCCTGTTTTAGTTTATTTCCACAAAAATGTTCAACATTTTGCATGTATATTGTCTAGTGCCGTATTAAAGGTGCACTAAGCGAATTTTGCCAAACGATTCTCCACCGCTGGAAAGCTGCTCCAATATTTACGTGGGTCATATCTTTTGCCTGATTGTAACCCTTTTTTAAAATGTTTTGTTCCACTGAAATTTTACTGAGAGTAAAGAATAAGGCTTACCATGTGGAGTGGAAAAACGGCCGCTTGTTGAACTCTTGCTTTCCAAGTGGATTCTGGCAATTATACAGTGACACACTTCTAAGACTGTCAGTTTTTTTGGTGAGCTCAATATATAAGAATGGTTTGGAAATAAAAAGACACTGCATTTTGACACACACACACACACACACACACACACACACACACACAAAATGTTCATAACACACATACACATACATGCACATCATATACTGCTGTCTATATTATGGGTGAGGCCACAAAAGGGCCAGAGGGCACAGGTCGTCCTGACCAGTGGTGCAAAAAGTAAAGTGTCTTGTGACATTGTCTGATCCCTGTGTAGTTCTCTAATAGTATTTCATAGTACTTTTTTCTGATAGTATTACTTGTTTTTGTCCTGATCCTTTTTCACAATTATTTACATTTTAGAGAGAGAGAGAGAGAGAGAGAGAGAGACAAAGTTTTTGAAACAAAGTCTCAGCTTTCAAATTGTTACAAAATTCAAACAATAAATACCATTTGCCTCTCTTTAATGTTGCATGATATCCTCTTTTCTAGTTACAGCACAAAATAAACATGAATGAAGGAATGTTGAAAGTACAAGTTACCAAAATATATCATGTCTCATGTAATCATTAAATCAGTGTTTTAACTGCAGAAAGACATCACTAAAACGGCTTGTAATCAATGTCATGTAACGTTACATTTACCTCAGAAAAGCCATTCAATGAGCTCGATAGTTAGCTGGATAAATAAACAAAAAGAAGCAGAAGAAGAAGAAGAAGAAGCATAATAATGCATTTAATAAGCTAAATAAAATTGTCTATTTAACTTAAACTATTACAGAATGCAAAATAAACAGACAGGAGAAAAATTACTGCATGTAAAAAAGACACTTTAAAATTAAATCCTATATAAGCCCTTTAAATAATACATACATGCACTGTATATAGTTGAAAGGTATGCTGATATGGTATATACAAGTTAAACAAGGTAACTGCAGTTATCATACTGCAGGGTTCCTCAAATCAATGTGCTGCAGAGTTTAGCTCCAACCCTGATCAAACTCACCTACCTGTGTTTTTCTTATGATCCTGATGATCCTGAAGCATGCTCGGGTGTGTTTGATTAGGGTTAGAGCTAAACTCTGCAAGAAAGTGGATCTCGCTGGCCAGATTTGAGGATCCCTGTCATACTGTATTATTCACCAACATAATGCTATAATTGTCAAAATCACTAAAAAGGGTTGCTAAAAACAGACTTTAACTAAAACACCTACCTTGGTAGGAAGGCAAAGAACAAGCAGTCACTGTCAAAAAACCTGTTCAGAATGTTTTTGTTGCAACATGCTCGCACACGACACTGTTCTGATTTGCTGCGTCATCAGCACACGATCGTTGTAACCACATGGCGGTGCCGAGGATTGTCTCTACACACATTATATAATATCTATATTATGGTTTATATGAATAGCCTACAGTATTTTAATAGATATGGAAGTGACTGAACTAGTTACAGTTCTCAAAATGTCATTATTGTAATAATGTTTACATGTTCACCCACAAGCATAAAATCATTACATTTTAATTCTGGTTTACATTATGTATAATGCAATAAATGAATCTTACATAAGAGGCAGGGCTATAAAAAATGCCATCAGAAACATGTTTGTTCAAATATGAAATTAAAGGAAAATGCAAAAGAACAAATGAGGTAACAGAGCTGGCTTCATAATCTGTTTCCCTTTTGTTTTTGAGTAATATATTGAGATAGATGTGATATTGATATTTAAATACCATATGTGCAATTGTTTTAATTTTCTATAGTGATGATACTGATACTTATTTGCGTCAGTTGTGTGTAGCAATGTATCTTCATGTCTAAAGGATCTGAAGAATGTTGCAGCGCTGGTTGAAATTCTCTTTATATATGCTCAGTTATTTCGTAGATCCCCAAAAATATTTGTGTATTATTATCATTTGATTGTTCACACAGGTGAGGCTGCATAAAGCTTTGATCCACCCTGAATGATGGCTTGTTCTCCCAGTCAATATATAAGAATAGTTTGGAAATAAAAATACGCTGCATTTTGACACACACACACACACACACACACACACAAATGCTCATAACACACACACATGCACGTCATTATGTTGCTGCTGTCTATATTATGGGTGAGGCCATAAAAGGGCAAGAGGGCACAGATCCACCCAAGATTCTTTTTTTTTTCAGCTATAGTAATTGCAAAACAATATGTGAAAAGTAATTATTAAGTTATTATTAATTATTAATTATTATTAATTATTAATTATTATTATTATACTGAATATATAAATAAAATTGAACAAATGAGTTAGAAACTAACATAAAATAAATAATAAAACAACTCAGTATCACAATGGGAAAGGTGATTTGTCAGGGGTGAAGTCTGTCTTTAAATCATCTAATATATTCCAGGCCTGAGATTGAAAACACTATGACAGTGACACTGGACAACTAGCCTACAATGTAGTTTTACATTTACATCATTATGGATTCATAACACTGATTTTGCACAAATTGTCCAAACTAAGCCTAATGATCTCAAAAACAATGAAAATAGCCATCGGAACAGAATCTGAATTACTGTATTACAGGACCACTGATTCAGTGGTCCACTTCTCTGACCACTGATTCATAACACAATCACAGTTAGATTGATTCGTTTGAGGTTCCTCTGTGTCTTTTTTATATATCCCATCTTTCTCTTTAAGAGCCCTCCACTCTTATTCTCTCTTCTTCCTCTCCTCTTCATATCTCCTCTCCTACTTTTCTCCCATAATCTCTTTCTACCTCCATTACTCTTCCTCTTATCACCTCTCCTCTTCCTCCTATTTCTTCTACTCTTCCTCTGCCCATTCCATGCTGCACTTCTTCTGTTAACATATTTATGTACAGAAAAAGCATAATTGTTGAATGAACATTTAGTAAACTGTGCTTTGAGAAAGCATTAACTGTAGTGGTCTGTGTTAACAGTTTAACCTTGAATCAGATACATTTGTGAGTAGTATTTTAAGACAATGTTGTATGTAATTTGTATCAAATCATGAATCATTTACAGTACGTTTAAGAAAATGATGAACTGTTCAGATGGCTCCATTAACTGTTTTGATGACATTGATTAGTTGGAGTGAATGTGTAAAAGCAACAGTAATAGTCTGATTGACTGTAATGGTTTTGGGAATGAGTATCATCATAATGCAGGTTAATCTGATTGTCTTCTATCTACGTCCAAGGCTAAGAAAAAATGTTCTCAATGGCAGGTGTACAAAGAATGACTGGCGTCATGTGACATGAATAAAAAAGGAGGGGGAAAAAGAAACAAATACAAACATCCAAATTATTGTTGGAGGTGGTGTATTGTTTTGTTGCCAACTTAAACCAACCCAGGTTTTAGAAAAGGTCCACCCACATTAATTAATACAGTCATAGACAAGACTGCGACACCTGAAGTCCTTTCTTCATTGCATTCAGTAACGGGATTAAGCATCACTGTGTTTTGGAGTTTACTGTGTATCAGGTAAAGTTACTTTGCCTAATTTTATCCCACTGAGCTCTTATCACTCTTTCAGTCATCTGCTTTTGATAAATCTAAATTATTTTGTAACATATTGTTTTGTTATATATGTCATAACATTTTGTATAAACATCTGTAAACTGTAAACAACTGCTGTTTTTCCAACTGTTGACAACAAATTAAACTAAATTTACTACAATAACTATAGAAACACATTTTTCACGTGTATATGTGTGCGTGCAGGAGTAGGAGGTGCTGGTATTCACAATGAGGTTCATATTCTCATTGTGTGTTTCAATGCTGCTACTGTATGGTGAGTGTTTTATACATATTTAAAAATACACCTGTGGCCAAAAAACCCTGGAATGATGCTGTATTCAAATAAGTGAACTGACTGTATCATCTTTTAAAATGAATGTTATTCTTATATTCTTTTGTTTTAAAGATGAAATAATTGATGGACAATCAACAGGTAATTCTTTCCAATCATATGCTGATAACAATGCTTAAAATAAAACTTTCACTTCACCATACTGCTTCGCATTTCGATCTCTAGTCTTTTATTAGACAAACTCAATTGTTGAGGAAAAAAAAGATCTTTCTTTATGATAAACAGGTTATTTCAATAGTATTGAGAAACTTAAATAGTTCTAATATCAGTACTTGCTACATTAGCTGAATAGCACACAGTACTTCATTATGCATTGAAACTGCTGGCTAAAGTAAGAGTCTGTTTGGATCACGTAGATTGAGAAAAAACTATAAATGCAATCAAAAGTACCCCACTACTTAGTTTATTGAAAAGTGTTAACCCTGTTCTCTTTGGTCTCTGTTATTTCATGACATGAAAGTCTCTAGCATTCCCAGTCCATCCTGATAGCAATTAGACATTGTTCTTTAACAAACTAAGTCACTCAAAATAAATGGATTGTGAAAAGTTTGTGGTGTGTCAGAAATCACCCTAAAAGTATGTACTTTTTGTGATTAAAAAAGTACATATTTTGGAGCATGTCGCAATAGTGTATACAACTAATGGAATGTACTAGTACGTCATGCAATTTCATCTTAAAAACCACATAGTGTACACTCTTAAAAATAAAGGTGCTTCACGATGCCATAGAAGAACCTTTTTGTCTAAATGGTTCCACAAAGAACCTTTAACATCTGAAGAACCTTTCTGTTTCACAAAAGGTTCTTTGTGGTGAAAGAAGGTTCTACAGATTATAAAAAGGTAAGAAAGAGATGGTTCTTTAAAGAACCTTTGACTGAATGGTTCTTTGTGGAACCAAAAATGGTTCTTCTATGGCATCGCTTGAAGAACCTTTTGAAGCACCTTTATTTTTAAGAGTGTAGGTGTGTGCATCCCGCCACCGTATCACTCATTCTGTCACATCCTGAGCTACACATTCCACATTTCATTTATATTTTCCACTATCCTTCTTTCATTATTCCTCATTTTATTTAATTTACACTACCCTACAATAGTAGGACATGTTAGACTGTTTATATGCTCATTGTCACTGCTAAAGGAAAAGATATTCTCAGTCTTTAGATTTCAACAACTTAAAAAAGGTAGCTTAAAGAAAGCATTTTTCTAATCTCATGTAATAGTATAAAAAAATTCAATTTTAATGTTCCATAACAGATGATCCTTGCTACAACTACA
>NW_015507708.1:0-990 GCF_001515645.1 Sinocyclocheilus grahami | reverse complement strand
TTCATTCAGGGTCAGAGCGTTCAGATGCCAGACACATGTGTTGATCAGGACAGCTGTGGTACTCATGCTCCACTGTGGCTGAATGGAGGACATCCAACAGTTGGAGATGGAGTGGTCACTCGAGGTGTCTGTGGACACTATGACAATGACTGCTGCTCTTTTCTGTCCAATCCCATTAAAGTCAAAGCGTGTCTGGGAGATTATTATGTCTATGAGTTTGTGAAACCAGCTTTCTGCTTTTTAGCATATTGTGCAGGTAAATATCTTTATATTTTCCCTTTGTTTATGTTAGTCATAATTTTATCTTCGTTGATTTGATTTGAATCTCTTTCTCCCTCTCTCTCTCTCTTTATAGATGTAATGAACATCAACACCACTTCTACTGTCACAACTACAATTACGACTGGTAATGTAATGTTTTGCAGTCTGGAGGACTATTGTTTTGCACGAGCAAATCAGATTCATGTTTGTCATTTTATGTAAATAAGAACAGTTACTAAATATTCCATGATTTACAATCACAAAAATTTTAAGGAAATTAATTGGAGTAAAAGCGTTCATAGCTTTTTAAAAATGGAATAAAGTTCAAACATAAAGAGAAGTATTAAAGTATTCAAATGTTTAATGCTTAAAAAAAAAGAAAAAAAAGAAAAACATTACAAAGTTTAAAAATATATTTAAAAGCTATGTAAAATCTATACATTGTTACATGTAAAATGATTGTTACTTTTGCATTATTACTGCCCATAGAGGTAGACTATATATTACTGTTGGTTTTACTTTAATAGGTTGTGCAGAATAAATGAGACAGTATGGATATTCATTTATTTATTTATTATGTAATTTATATATAATTCCTATCATTTCTCACACTTGTTTTGCAGCATTGAATCACATTGGACTTCATTTGGGGTTTTTTTGCCACTGAACAACAGAATAAGGGTCAAATCTTAAAGTGAAAACGTATCTCTACATGTTTTTTTTTTTTTT
>NW_015507707.1:49715-51211 GCF_001515645.1 Sinocyclocheilus grahami | reverse complement strand
AAAAGCTGAACAAGAATATACTGATCTAGACAGTTTTTGGAAAAATATGACAAGAGAAGCAATGCTCTTATTAAGTGATTGTTTTTATTTATAGTGCTGTAGTGTGATTGTCACAGCAGCTTTGTGGATGATGTGATTCAATGTCGCTATCTGCACAGAAATTATTTTATATAATTTGTGTCTCCAGTGATCAGTCAAATTAGACTATTACCGTCAGTGAAAGCAGCTCTATCCAGACCTACAGGTGTAACGTTTACTGACTACTGAGCGATAAAATCCTCAGAGAGTCATAAGGAAAACACCAGGAGAATGGAAGGAGTGTGTGAGTGAAGGAGGTTGTGAATGTGTGTAGATGTGTGTTAGTTACAGGATCAGAGAACGACACCGTACCTCTGTCATAGTCCAGATTCACTCTCACTCGATCACGATCCTGTTTAACAAGAAAACCAGACCATTCAGTAAGTTCCTCAGGCTGATACCACACACTCCAGACCAGGGCCGTGCTCAGAACTTTTGAGGGGCATGTGCTGAAACTGAAAAAGTGCATCATCCTTTTGGAGACTACTGTATTCGTTGTAATATAAGGCCCAAAGTGTAGAGTGACGACACTTGTTTTATTTTCTGTTCTTATTTAAAGTGCATCTTATTATTTTGTTTTGTTTTCCGTGATCCTGTGAGTCATCACTTAGTTAAACCGTGTGTGATGATGGCTTAGCAGCAATAGAGATCATTGTCTTTATGAACAAAAACGGTGTTTATGAAGCTATCAGACATTTTGTGGTGGACTTCGGAATCGCGTGTGAAACCGGACTGATCGTGTGTTTCATCATTCTATGAAAAAAGTGCGTCATCCTTTTGGAGACTACTGTATTCGTTGTAATATAAGGCCCAAAGTGTAGAGTGACGACACTTGTTTTATTTTCTGTTCTTATTTAAAGTGCATCTTATTATTTTGTTTTGTTTTCCGTGATCCTGTGAGTCATCACTTAGTTAAACCGTGTGTGATGATGGCTTAGCAGCAATAGAGATCATTGTCTTTATGAACAAAAACGGTGTTTATGAAGCTATCAGACATTTTGTGGTGGACTTCGGAATCGCGTGTGAAACCGGACTGATCATGTGTTTCATCATTGGAAGTGGATCGACTGGATTCATCTCATGTTCAAGACAGCTCGTGAGGGGGCGTTGAGGGTTCGTGCTGTGAGGAAGGGAATATTGTTTCACTGCCATCGGATGAACGTAAGTGAAATCATTTTCGTGCGGGATTACTTTGAATTCATCTGATTAATGTGCACCAACGAACTGGGCCCCAACGATAACGATCGATCGTACATTTGAACTGTTTGACTGACTCAATGTACATTTGAACTGTTTGACTGACTTAACGTATATTTGAACTATATTTGTAGTTCATATATTTGTAACTAATGTGCATACAGTACTGAAAGACGGTGTATGATGTGCACTGCAAGTTTTCTCAACTGTTTAACTGATCT
>NW_015507707.1:29157-49705 GCF_001515645.1 Sinocyclocheilus grahami | reverse complement strand
TATTACGTTGTTCTGGAGGAAACGGAATGTTTTACTAGAATAGGGGTCTAAATTGACGTTCTTGATTGAGAATTGACATTATACATATCTTGATTGAGTTATAGTATTCTAAAAAAGGAACAAAGCTAAGGCTAAGAGATTGTAATACGTGTGAAAGAACAAGAACCGTTCTGAGACTACAAAAGAGGTTTATATTTTTTATTTAAAAGAAAAGAAGCAACTTGCATATTGTAAGGGATAATTGTTTATCCTCTTTAAAAACAAAAGGGTTGTTACTGGTTTCTTCATTTACTGTTTTCTTTAAAAAAAGGGAGTTATTACATGTACAAATAAATCTTTGTTATTCTTTTTCTCTATAACATTTGCACTTGTATTTAATTGAGTCTGACAAGTTACTGAATTCTTGGGAATTGCAAATAAGAATTGTTTAATTGATCTTTAGTAAACAGAGTAAAATTGGTACAGGAGGAAAATTCATTTTACAATTGATTTTGTAAATACAAAAAAGAGAAATGCCGGCCTAATTCACCATCCAACTGCCGGGAATCCAGGATTCATGTTAGAGAAATAATTAAATTAACCCCTAGGGTTAAGGAAAGGGTTACATACATTTTCTGCCCCCATGTCTTGAATTTGTGATCATTCTGAATGTATTTTAATAGACTGAATCATGCAGTGAAAGAGTGCACTGGACTTCATGGAATGTGTGCACTCTGTAGGCTCATTTTGTATGTAAGCTATAGACAAGTGCAAATCAGGTGCTTAATGCAAATGTAATTGGCCACATTTACAAAATCAGGCGATTATGTTCACCCATCTATGTAAATGTCTCTTTATGTATAGAGACAAAAGAATGAGGTTAATCACTGTCTGTCAGGTCAGTTTGATTGTGTATATTTGCAAAGACAATGATGAATGCACCAGAAAACAATCTTGAGCTTTTGGTTTTATTTCTCATCAAACACAAAAACAACTTTAAGCAAATAGTGTTAAATCATAAGGAATTCCAATTTTAATCAATTTTAACTTTAATCAAAAATGTATTTTATTTTATTTTTTATAGCGACTTTCAAGAACCCGATTAAGAAGGCGGTCATGTGTCTTACAGACAGGAATTGGGAAATTGAGAAGCAGAAAGGTAAATGAGTTACTTAGAGAACAAAGGGAATAGATGAGTTTTAAGTTGAGACTGGCTCCACTTCCGAAGATGCACAACTTCAAGGCGACTTTGTTAAACGTGTACGCCTGTGCACCAGGAAAAATGCATTTGTTCCCTGGTTTATGAATGTCCTAAAGGCATGCAGCATGATTTATTTTCTCTTGATTTATCATAAACTTGACATAAGTTGTTTTCTCGTGATCTAGACATAATAAAATATCTGGTAACGTCAGAAAGTAAAAATAAAACAATAACACTTGGCTTCTTCTTAGGGTTTTTTCTGATTGGATAGTTAAAAACACCTATCCTGGTGTGAAAAGGGAATTGGGAAACGCCCTCTTTTTTGTTCTTGAGCTCAACGGCTGCAGTCCTGGATTCAGTGAGAGCTGAGTAACAAATCACTTTCAGGAGAAACCCTGAACAAAGAGTCATCAAAGCTTTCGGACGCAGCTGCAGCGATCTTCTGAGGAGAGGTGAGCAGTTCACGGTATTTCTCTTATTTAAACAACTGTAACTTTACACAGTATGTTTGCAACAATAAACAAGGTCGTTTATGGCAAGCCGCTTTAGCTTAAAATATCCCCAGCGTTACTCGTCGTAATTGCATTTTTACTAGTAACAATTCAATTAGAGAGCTCTACAATTAAATTCTTACTAGTAACAATGTCAGTTAGAGAGCTCTCTAAATCAATTCTTACTAGTAACAATTATAATTACAGAGCTCTCTAATTCAATTCTTACTAGTCATATGTCTCCATTGACTTCCATTCATTTATAATTAGAGAGCTCTACCTCAGAATTTTTACTAGTAATAATTCCAGTTAGAGAGCTCTCTAAATACATTTTTACTAGTAACAATTCCGATTAGAGAGCTCTCTAATTTAATTATTACTAGTAAAAATACAATTACAGAGCTCTATAATTCAATTTTTACTAGTAAAAAACCACATTATAGATATGTTTAATTGCAGAGTTCTGTAATCGAATTAAAGAGCTCTCTAATTCAGTTCTTACTAGTAACAATTGAATTAGAGAGCTCTCTAAATACATTTTTACTAGTAACAATTCCGATTAGAGAGCTCTCTAATTTAATTATTACTAGTAAAAATACAATTAAAGAGCTCTATAATTCAATTTCTACTAGTAAAAAAACACATTAAAGATATGTTTAATTGCAGAGCTCTGTAATCGAATTAAAGAGCTCTCTAATTCAGTTTTTACTAGTAAGAACTCCAATTTAAGAGCTCTCTAATTCAGTTTTTACTAGTAAGAATTCCATTTAGAGAGCTCTCTAATTCAATTGTTACTAGTAAGAACTGAATTAGAGAGCTCTTTAATTCGATTACAGAGCTCTGCAATTAAACATATCTTTAATGTGTTTTTTTACTAGTAGAAATTGAATTATAGAGCTCTTTAATTGTATTTTTACTAGTAATAAAAATTGCATTAAAGAGCTCTGTAATTGTAATTCTTACTAGTAAGTATTGAATTGAAGAGCTCTCTAATTTAAGTATTACTAGTAACAATGCAATTGTAGAGATCTCTAATTGAATTAGAGAGCTCTCTAATCATAATTGTTACTTGTAAGAACTGAATTAGAGACCAGAGAGCTCTCTTATTGTATTTATAACTAGTTAAAATAGATTTAGAGAGCTCTCTAACTGGCATTGTTACTAGTAAGAATTTAACTGTAGAGCTCTCTAATTGAATTGTTACTAGTAAAAATGCAATTACGATGAGTAACACTGGGGATATTTTAAGCTAAAACGGCTTGCCATACACACACGCATTGAGCGGGATAATACGCAGAGCGGCATCCGGAATTTCGGTGCATCTCTAATTATTGGCGACATTAGAAATGGATATTATATAATAGCTGCTTTTTTGAACATTTTAGCAATTTAAAAATATTAAAAAAGGATTTTTTACACGGCACCCCTGCTCTTGACAGACCCGGCACCCCGGTTGGGAAACACTGTTCTAAATAATTCCGCGAGTGGGGCTTGAGGAAGTGACGTCGCCTGCGTCTGCGCAGTGCGACCTGATGCAGCCCCTGAAGCCACACACAGGAAACAGAAATACTGCAAAATAATAATAATAACGCGACTAAACGAGACGAAATAACTTTATAACATTTTGTTTCATCTCGTTTTGGTCAACGAAAATGAAGAGACATTTTAGTATAGTTTTTATTTTGTAAACCACATTTAGTCTCGTTTTTATTCGTCAACAATATTTCATTATACATTTAATTATAGTCATCGTCACATGACCAGCATTTTCGTCTCGTCTCGTTTTCGTCACGTGATAAAGGTTCGTTGACGACGATATAGTCATAATTTTCATTGACGAAAGCAACACTACAGAGGGCAGAATGAAAAATATGGATAGAAATGTTAACAATAGAAAGACAGAAAACAGAAATGCATAGAATGTGTGAATTAGCACATGTGTGAGTGCAGTGTTACTGAATGAGATTTTAAATTGATCTGCTCTTTGTGTCGACTCTTACTTTTGATATAGTAATATAATCATTTACAAAGAGACAAAACTTTGCAGAGGTGGGACCAAGTCATTGTTTTGCAAGTCACAAGTCTAGTCTCGAGTCAAATCCCGAGTCAAGAAAGACACGTCCCAAGTTAAGTTTCGAGTCTCAAGACAAGCAAGTCCAAGTCGAGTTGCAAGTCCTCCGCTTTAAGATGCAAGTCTTAAACACGTCATTAGTGCTCTTTGCCCAAATTAGTGTCTCAGTATTATTTACCATATCAAATTTATAGTCATTTATATCAGGAACACAGGTAGAATATGTTTGACATAGCAGTTCGATTTCATGTGAGATGGGTGCCCTCACTAAAACTACTCAAGTTCAATTTAGAGATTTTGCCAAAATAGGACAAGCAGTGAAAAAAGTAACAGAATAGCAAAGACAAAATACTTTCATAGAAATAACAACTGCAACAGACTTTGCATGTGTGCATAAGAATATATGGTTCTAGGTTTTATATCTAAGCCACTGAGCCATTATTTGGAACCTCAATGAAACACATTTAAAAACGCTTTCTGTTAAAAAAGAAATAACTGCTACCATACCACACTTTACAAGTAAAAGAGGAAACATGCAGATGAACTCAAGAAAACAGTCATTTAAAAATGCTTTGCTACCATCCTTTTTAACTAAAAGTAAAAAAGACAATCATTTTATAGAAAAAAATGTCAAAATATTAGACATTCAGATTCTCAAATATATGTAACGAAATGTTAAAGTGTTGTTGAATGTTATACATTAAATGTTAAGTTTATAATGTGCATAGTTGATCGCTAAATTTAGGGGCTATGTGCACTATGCAGATTGGATTTACAACACGTGAATGCATTCATTTATCCCAAAAGAAATGAAAGTGAGTGCCTGGTGAAGAGAGAGAAAAATTGAGTTGGCATCTTTTAGTAACATATAAAATGCTTATTTGGTGAAAGAAACCCTTATTCAAATTATATTTTAATGGATCATTATTGATGCTTGCCCAAACAAAAGACGTGAGAATTATGTTTAGCATTTAACAGCAGCGGGCACGGTGATGATGAGGCGAGCACCAGTGATCCGCTCCACTGGGCTGCGGTCAAACGGACAGGGCAGCGCTGTCACGAGCAGAGATAGTCACTACACGAATCACGAATCCTTTTCTTATCTCGGTTCTTTTGTCATAGGTAATGCTATTAATTTATACTAGCCTAGGCTTCATGTCCAGCCAGCACTCCCTGAACACAGTCTCTGGCTTATTACCAGTCAAGCGTAAGTACGCTGCAGGGATGCATCTAGAGTGATAACGACTCTGATCTGATCATAAAGTCTTTCCGAGTTACAGGGCTCAAGTCCAAGAGTCTTGAGTCATTGCTGTCGAAGTCTAAGTCGAGTCGTAAGTCTTCTTTAATTATGTCGAGTCAAGTCACAAGTCATCAAATTTGGGACTCGAGCCTGAGTCAAGTCCAAGTCATGCGACTCAAGTCCACACCCCTGACACTTTGTATTTGTAAGGCTCTGGTCTCTTCTGCTTCACTTACATAAATGCTTAAATGTGTATATTAGTAAAAAAAAAAAAAAAAAACCTTTGAAACTGATTTATTGTTGATTTATTGTTGAGGAAATCTGCTTCTTCTGTGTTAGCTTCTGCTGCTTCTGTGAGAAATCACTCTCGAAGTCTTGAGTTGTTGATGCCAGAGGATAGACTTTATTATCAGAGATAATGAAGCAGAGAAACTCTGCAGAGAATCTATAGTGTCTGCCCACTCTTTATATAGTTTTTCCTCAACCTTTTCACTAAGAAACCAGTTTTATCTCCAATAATTTAATGATGTTATTTCTAGATTTTAACAGCATGGCAGAAATTGTGTTGATCCACTGTATAGTTAACAGTATGCAGATCTCACACTGAAGAACATCTTTCTCACAATGTAAAGCAACCCTTCTCCATTACACACTGGCATAATGTGCCAACTGTAGCATGACAACAACAGCAGGAAGTGCTGATAGTACTTAACTTAGACAGCAGAGCTTTTAAAGATGAACTTGAACAAAACACAAACTTTCTTTTCGTTTCAACTAACCCATTACATTTCTGAAACTTTGTATCATACAATGATTTGATCATATATGAAAAAAATAAAATAAAAAAGACAAAGACAGAATCTGATTATTGTTACAAAAAATAAGCAGCAAAACGTTATAAGGTGTGATGGATCAAAAACATAAATAAATTCTAATTACATTGTGTAAATAAAGCATGATTTCTTACTGGGATAACTACAACTGTCTGTATTGTTTATTTCTTTTTCTATGGATTTTGTATGCAACATCTTGGAAAAATTCCTTACAATTTTGCCAGAAACGCTTAAATGCACATTGACAGCGACAGCCAAAGCACCTGCATATATCTTGATCTTTCTTTCTCTGTTCTTCCTCTTGTTTAGTTCTCTTTGCCTCCTCATATATCTCATTACTGTAATGTTTTCCTTCATTCTGCTCTGTCATTATGTCAATCTTCTGCAGTAGATCATTCACCTGCTCTCTGTTAGTTTGATCTTTGTTGTTGAAGATATGATACCCCTGACAGCTCTTAACAATTTTTTTTAACATTTCATGCTCATTTACCTCTGACTCAAATGTCTCGAGCTCAATATCATCCCCATGTGTGAAGAGCAGTATAAGATATTTCAATACATCTTGACCAAACATCATTTTAATTTCTTTGCATACCTCTTCCTCCTGCTCTGTGAATCTATCTGTAGGTAGTACAAATAAGAAGGCATGAGGTCCTGGTGTAGACAGAAACACACTCTGTGCCAGCTCCTCTGCCAGCTTCTCCTCTGGAAGTGTTGTGTCAAAAAACCCAGGAGTGTCAACTACAGATACATGTCTGCCTTCAACAACCGATTCTCCACATTCACAAGACTGTGTTACAGATTTCAGACTTTTTTTACATTTAAAAATGTTTTTTCCAAGTATTGTGTTTCCTGTTGAGCTTTTCCCAACTCCGGTTTTCCCCAGAAGGACAATATTAATGTTGCCAATGTTCTGCAGTCGTGCTCCTACATGTTTCAACAGGAAGAGAGAAAAATACATCTTTAGAACAACAATCTGCATATTATTTATATTTTATGTGTGATCATGTTGTGTGTGTCTCTGTAGACAATATAAGATTAAAATTATGATTGTTGGTTAAGATCACCTGTACTATTTGAAGGTAGATTGTTGAGCGGAAATCCTCTGTGATGCAGATTATCAGCCTATATGAGATTATATGATTATCAGACACATTCATAATAAAGTATTATAATATGTCGGTAATTTTAGACATTTTAGAAAAATGCCTGAATTAATGATTTTATACCATTGTCCTCTGTTGTTTTGTTCTCAGCTGCACTCCAAGACCTGTAAAAACATTAAAAAAACTATGTATGTATATATATATATATATATATATATATACACAGTCATGGCCAAAAGTTTTGGCAGTGACATAAATTTTGTGTTTTACAAAGTTTGCTGCTTCAGTAGGGATGTAACGATTAACTGCGAGCCGGTTGAAAATCGATTCAAATATGTGACGATTCAAATCGGTTGAGATGCTAAACAAATCGTGATTAATTTAGGGGTAGGAGTTTATATGAATGTACAGGTGCATCTCAATAAATTAGAATGTCGTGGAAAAGTTCATTTATTTCAGTAATTCAACTCAAATTGTGAAACTCGTGTATTAAATAAATTCAATGCACACAGACTGAAGTAGTTTAAGTCTTTGGTTCTTTTAATTGTGATGATTTTGGCTCACATTTAACAAAAACCCACCAATTCACAATCTCAACAAATTAGAATATGGTGACATGCTAATCAACTCAAAACACCTGCAAAGGTTTCCTGAGCCTTCAAAATGGTCTCTCAGTTTAGTTCACTAGGCTACACAATCATGGGGAAGACGGCTGATCTGACAGTTGTCCAGAAGACAATCATTGACACCCTTCACAAGGAGGGTAAGCCACAAACATTCATTGCCAAAGAAACTGGCTGTTCACAGAGTGCTGTATCCAAGCATGTTACAACGCTTTAAGCGCCACCTGCTGGCAGAGAGTGCATCTGCGTCTCATTCAGCTCTGCTGCTTCTGTTTCAGGCAGATATTTTTTATGCATAGTTTAAAAAAACTGAAGTCAAATCATTCTGTTTTTGCTTCAGATTTCGAAATTATACAATCTAATTTAGATTAAAAACTGCTCATGTTGCATGTATTTAGCATCTTTGTTTGGATCATGATTAAAATGCAGTGGTTGCCTCTAATTTTAAAAGGAAAGAGCACAGACAAAGCCTTAGTTTGTAAGATATTTTTTTATTTGTGTTACTTATTTATTTGATTCGGGGCTTGTTTTAAAATTTAAATTTAGTTTTGTTATTTACATTTACATTATATTATATTTTTTTTATTTAGCAGACACTTTTATCCAAAGCGACTTACAAATGAGGACAATAGAAGCAATCAAAACCAACAAAAGAGCAATAATATGCAAGTGCTATATTAGTATATTATTATAGTCTTATATTTCAATTTCACAAAGAAACGTGCAACATTTTGTCCAAGCAATAATAAAATAACACATTTTATTTATAATTTGTCTTAAATCTAATTTTGTTAAAAAAATCCTGAATCGAATTGTGAAATCAAAATCGTGAATCGAATCGTACTTGAGTGAATCGTTACATCCATATGCTTCAGTATTTGTAGATTATTTTTCCACGTGTTTCTATGGTATACTGAAAAACAATGATATGCATATCATAAGTTTTAAAGGCTTTTATTGGCAAAAAATATAATGAGTCAATATTTACAGTGTTGACCCTTGTTCTTCATAACCTCTGCAGTTCGCTCTGGCATCCTGGATATAAGCTTCTGGGCCAAATCCTGACTGATGGCGATCCATTCTTGCCTTATTAGTTCTCGGAGTTGAACACAATTTGTGGGCTTCTGCTTGTCCACTCGCCTTTTGAGGACTGACCACAGGTTCTCTATGGGATTGAGATCTGGGAAGTTGCCTGGCCACGGATCCAGAATTTCAATGTAATGATATTCGAGCCACTTCTTTATCACTCTTGCTTTGTGACATGGTGCTCCATCATGCTGGAAAATGCACGGATCATCACCAAATTGCTCATGGATCATTGGAAGAAGTCGCTCTTGCAGGACGTTTTGATACCATTCTTTATTCATGGCAGTGTTTTGGGGCAGAATTATGAGAGCCCACTCCCTTGGTTGAAAAGCAACCCCACACATGGATGGTCTCAGGATGCTTCACTGTTGGGACGACACAGGACTCATGGTAGCGTTCACCTTTTCTTCTCCGAACAATCGATTTTCCAGATGTCCCAAACAGTCGAATGGGAGCTTCATCAGAGAAAATGGCTTTGCACCAGTCTTCTGCTGTCCAGTCCTTGCAGAACTTCCTGCAGAATTTCAGTCTGTCCTTGACGTTTTTCTTGGAGAGAAGTGGCTTCTTTGCTGCCCTTCTTGACACCAGGCCGTTGTGCAAAAGTCTTGGCCTCACTGTGTGTGCAGATGCTCTCACACCAACCTGCTACCATTCCTGAGCAAGCTCTGCACTGCTGGAGACACAAATCTGTAGCTGACTCCTCAGGAGGAGACGGTCCAGGCGCTTGCTGGACACTCTGGGACGTCCTGAAGACTTCTTCACTGCAGTCCAACCTCTCTCCTTGAAGTTCTTCATGATCCGATAAATGGTTCTTTCAGGTGCAATATTCTTTGTAGCAATTTCCTCGCGTGTGAGGCCATTTTGATGCAAAGCGATGATGGCTGCACGTGTTTCTTTGGAGGTAACCATTGCTAACAAGAACACAATGATTGGAAGCACTTCTTCCCTCCTTCTATAGCAATCAGTATGCTCTTACAATCTAATTAGTATGATATTGATTAACCTGACTAGTACTCATTCACACTTTCACATGTGCTGCTGATATGATTAGATAATTAATGTTAGCTGGTCATTTTGTGTCAGGATCAAAAAATAGTTAAATTAGTTTTTTTGTGAAAAGTAAATTTTTTGGCCTATGAAGCTTTTAGCAATTATTTAAAATGCATCTGATCACTCTACACAATAATCTAGAAACAATGTGAATGAACACCACAACAGCTTAAGCTGCTAACTTTGCAAAACACAAAATTGATGTCACTGCCAAAACTTTTGGCCACAACTTTATATATACAGTCATGTGAAAAAGATAGGACACCTTATTGAATTTCATGGTTTTCTGTATCAGGACATAATAAAAAAAACATGTGGTCGTTGGCAGGTCTTAAACTTTGGAAAATAAAGCCTCATATGAACATGACATAGCACACAATGTTATTAATTAATTGCCAAAATGGAAAAGCTATGGGTGACAAAGTTAGGACACCCTATGATTCACTTGCCTGTAGATCCACTTTTAGCAGCAATAACTTAAAGGAATTATTCCTGTATGACTTTATCAGACTCTCACGTCATTCTGGAGGAATTTAGGCCCACTCTTCTTTACAATGTTGCTCCAATTTATTGTGGCTTGTGGCCATTCGTTTATGCACAGCTCTCACTACAGCATTTCAGTCAGGATGAGGTCTGGAGTTTGACTGGACTATTGCAACCCCTAGATTCTTACCTTTTCATCCATTCTGTTGTAGATTTGCTGGTGTTCTTGGGATCATTGTGCTGTTGAGTGACCCAGTTTTGGCCCATCTTTAGCTGTCAGACGGATGGTCCATGATATTTGACTCTTGAATACTTTGGTATACAGAGGAGTTCATGGTCGACTCAATGACTGTGAGGTGCCCAGGTCCCTGTGGCTACAAAACAAGACCAAAATCATCAGCCCTCCACCAGCATGTGTGACTTTTGGGATGAGGTGTTTGTGCTGATATGCTCCTTAGGTTTTCACCAAACGTGGCACTGTGCATTATGGCCAAACATCTCCACTTTGGTCTCATCTGTTACAAGGACATTGCTCTAGAAGTCTTATGATTTGTTCAGATGCAACTTTGCAAACCTAAACCATGATGCATGTTTTTTTAGATATAAGAGGCTTTCTTCTGGCAACCCTTCATGACATGCCACACTTGTCCCATATTTTTCTAATTGTACTGTCATGAACGTCATAATTTTCAGTTCTTGGGTAGTCTGCCATTTCTCTGAGCCTCACATGGTCTGATCTTGGGGTGAATTTCCAGGGACGTCCACTCCTGTGAAGATTGGTGTTGTTTTGAATGTCTTCCACTTCTGAATAAACGTTCTCACTGTGGAATGATTGTTTGTAAATGGCCGTATTACTCTTCCCACACTCTAAAAAATGCTGGGTTATTTTTTTTTAACCCAAATGCTTGGTTCAGCTTGTTGGGTCATTTTATTGGGTTATTTTTAATATTTTACCCAGGTGCTGTGTAGTTTTTCTGTATCTAAGCTGCTACGTCATTTTTCATTCTGGGTTATTTTTTTCTACCCAACCGCTGGGTTGAGCTTGTCTCCGATCATGGACTTTTTGCGTCCTCTACAGGAGAGAGCGGTTCTCAGCACCACCGCCGTTGATTTGGTGCACTTCTTCAGCGAAATTGCTGTTTGTATACATTTGTTGTATGCATTGTGCATTGTATACACTTTCATTTTATTTATAATGTCTTTATTGTACTGTAAATTATATTATTTTACGCAACACAACATTCAAGGACGAGATGTCAATCAGTTGCATCAGCAGCGGTCTTTTTGCATGATGGAAATGCCTTTTGCCTTGCACAACAAACTGATTTTAATAGTTGTAATACTGAATTTAATTTACTTTGATGTTAAAATATCTTCTCTAATTGCAGTACTGTTTGTTTACGGGCAGGTTTTGGAGTCAGTCACGGCATCTTTCAGCTACGAGTGAAACACAAGGCGGCGGTCTGAAGTTCGCAGTTCCCCTGCGAAGAGCGAAGAGCGAATAGCAGCCCTTCACCGGCTCAGATTTCAGCGACACACTGGCATGAGAAATAGCACTATTTCGGTGAAAAGTGATTACAGAGAATGGTTCAATACACTTAAATTAAAATGCTACTTTTAAATGTTACATTTTCATTTCTAAAATGCTTGTTAAACGAGTTTAAATATTTGTAATATTGTAAACTATGCTGTATTCACCCAAATAAATTAAATTTCTCTTATATTTTGTCCATGGGTGTTCTTGCTTAGTAATAAATGTTTATCTTTTTATTATTGCTGTTGCCAGTGTAATTTTTGAAACAATAGTTGACTTAAATAAAACAACCCAGCATGTTGGGTAAAATCCTTTAAACCAACTAGCTGGGTCAAAATAACCCAGCATGTGTTCTGTCCAATATTTACCCAGTGCTGGGTTGCCAAGTTGGGTTGTTTTTAACCCAGCATTTTTTTAGAGTGCAGATTGATGGCAGCAACAACTGCTTCTCTAAGGTCATTGCTGATGCATTTCCTCTTTGGTATTGTGTTAACACACACCTGAAGGCTCCAGACCAGCAAACTGTCAAAACTGCTGCTGTTGTAAAGGTGCTCACACTTGCTGATGACCAGTTAATCAAAGGCATTTGATTAGCAGTGCCTGATCGTTACTTACTGTACCTTTTTTATTCCTATGTTAACAGTAAGGGTGTTCTAACTTTGTCACACATGGTTTTTCCATCTTGGCTTTATTTCTGTTAAATAAATAATGACACTGTGCAATATGTCACGTGAGGCTGTTCATCTGAGGTATTATTTTCTAAATTTTAAGACCTGCCAAGGACCAGATATTTTTTATGATGTCCTGATATGGAAAATAATGTATATATGACATCCTATTGAAGTCCATTATTTTTCATATCAGGACATCATAAAACATATCTGGTCCTTAGCAGGTCTTAAAATTTAGAAAATAAAACCACAATTCACAGAAACAAATATGTGTGTGTGTGTGTGTTTAGCTCAAATGAAGTGAAAAAAGAACTGAGGAGCTCAACCCCCACCTCAGTTCCTTTTTCACTTCATTTGAGCTAAACACACACACACACACACACATATTTGTTTCTGTGAAGTGTGGGGACTTTCCATAGACTTACCTTGTTTTTATACTGACCAAACGTTATTTTTTTATCCCCTAACCCAATCCTATACCTAAACCTACCCATTACAGAAAACATGTTTGCATTGTTACACTTTCAGATAAACATCATTTAGTATTAAAAAAAAATAAATCCCCTTGTGGGGACCGCAGATTTCCCACACATTGTCAAAAATGTCAGGTTTTATTATCCTTGTGGGGACATTTGGTACCCACAGTGTAACATAAACAAGTATACACACACACACACACACACACACACACAAATGATGTAATGATATTCATTGACTGTGTGTGTTGTTCATAAAAAGACCACTAGATGACACTGTTAGAAAAAAAACGCTATCTGCAATTAGGGAATTAAACATGAAAATGTGAACAGAAATAAAAACACAAAGACGCTGAGCTGATAAAGTATTTAATTTGAATCACTGATTCAAAACAACTGCTACTACTCCAAACTGAGCTACTGACTGTTTTTCTGTCATTGGATCTCTATACTGTGAAACTCTGAAACTGATTTTTATCATTGTGATTTGATCTGGGTAGTCTTTTACATTGCCAATACCTGACACCATTATTCTACACTAGAGGAAATGATATCAGATCTGAAATGTCTGTCTGTTATTCATAATTACTGACTAGAAAGAAGACAATGATGTCAAACTACAATGTTGTATCTGCTATTAGAATATACAATTGTTATAACCGCTTTTAAGGATATAAAAATACTCACTGCAATGCTGATCTTCCGACACACGAACTGTTCAGTTTAGTTTCGCTTTTCTGAACAATCGCATATTTATAAACTCTTAGGATGCCATTAGCTCCACCCACCAGAGGAGAAAATAGCGTAATGGAAATTTACTGAACACAATGAGCTGCATTTGAAACGACAGCAGATGTTGTATTATTGCTAAATAACAGAGAACAGTCATGTATTCATGTATTTCATATGTCATTCGAAGACATTACGAATATAATCATAGTGTGTGTGTCATAGAATAGTGGCTTACGGTGAATTCTCTCTCTCTCTCTCTCTCTCTCTTCAAGAGACACTACATTCTGGCCTGATGTAAATGTAGATTTCTTCATTATGAAGAAATACGAAAACGTATGCCACAATATCCTCTTGAGACATATACAGAACAAAGTGTTCAGAAGTGGGGCGAGTCAATCAAAAGTGAAAGTAGCCTACACGGAGCCATTTTGCCCATGTGAATTTTACAACATCATTGTACTGCTGTCACTCCGTGCAGTGCTCACACAAACCTGGGCGCAATTAGCTGCAAAGATTTGGACCAACAACTATAAGGTAAGGCAACGCATCTAAATAGACATAGGATACATAATGAGTTAATTATTACATGGTCACTATTGTTAAAAATAAAAAAAACAAATAATAATAAATAAAAAAAACATGATCAAGTTATGGAAAGTATGCACCGCAGCATGATGACAACAAGCTGATCTTAACTTAACAAGCCTTTGCTGAATATTTTGCTGTTTATTTTAAAGTTGTTTCAAGAGTAAAATATGTATCAATATGTATCCTAAACATTAGAAAAAATCATACATTTAAATATTTGGACAATATTTCTGGTGTTTTTTCAGTGATGGAGCAAACTGTCAACCTGTCGTCAAACACTCGTAATCTTCGTCTTCTGCTGATCGGCAAAACCGGTTCAGGAGTTAGTGCTTCTGGAAACACAATACTGGGTCTAAATGTGTTTCAGTCTGGGCGGAGCTTGACCTCCATTACTGACAGATGCCAAAAACACACGGCTGAAGTGTCAGACAGAAGAGTTACAGTTATTGACACTCCAAACTTCTTTAATTCAACTGACATTGATCTGAGTGTGGAGTTGAAGAGAGGGCTGAACATTTGCTCTCCAGGAATCCACGCAATCTTTCTGGTTCTGCCTTTACAGACATTCAGTCAGCAAGATGCAGATACAGTGTTCTTATTCAAGCAGATGTTTGGTGAAAATGCCATGAAACACACATTTGTCCTGTTCACACATGGAGATGAGCTTCAAAATGAACCACCTGAACAACTAATAAGAGAAAACACAGAGCTGTCAAGACTAACAGAGGAGTGTGGAGGGAGATTTCACTTACTGAACAACAAAGATCTGAACGACAGAGAGCAGGTCACCAAACTCCTGATGAAGATCCAACGAATGGTGTCTGAAAATGAGAACAGCTGCTACACTTTACAAATGTTTAAAGATCAGTCACTCAAAGTGTTTTTGCAGAGTTTTGCAAAGCCAAAATATCTGTGTGCAATGAGTGCTGTCATTGTATTTGCACTGATTTATGTTAATATTTGGGCATGAGATTTAGTGATCTCTTACAGCCATAATTTCCATTATCTTCATATGAATCCCTATTAATTTCATTAAGTCACCATAGAAAATGAGTATATGTGAAATATGGCATGTAAACAAAATTGCAATTGTTTTTTTAAACAATACTGTCTTGTATGGAGTTGTTTTTCAAGGACATAGTAGTTTATAGTTCTTTCTTTTTATTATTTCACATTTATCTGGCATCTAGACTAGCTCTTCTTTTGAGATAGGAATTACGATCTTGAAATTGAAATCTTGAAATTGAAATTGAAATTGAAAGTCTATAAATTGAAATCTACACTGCTCCTGTTTTTCTTCATTCAAGTTTAAATTACATATTTGTTATTTTCCACTGAATTCTCTTTGTATTATCTACCGTATCCTTTCCGTCCTTTCACAATGAAATGAAAGGTACTGAGAACAGCCACAGGCTCAGCACCCGCCTACTTCCACTCACTACTACGAATTTACATCCCCTTCAGAAGTCTGAGATCCGCTAGTGAGCGACGCCTCGTGGTACCATCACAGAGAGGCTCAAAATCACTTTCCAGAACATTCTCGTTCACCACTCCTGGCTGGTGGAACGATCTTCCCACCCCTATCCGGAATGCTGAATCCCTGACAATTTTCAAGAGACAGCTGAAAACTCATCTCTTTCGAAGCTACTTGACTTAATCATAAAAATAAAAAAAATAAAAAAAAACTCTCTCTTTATTTATTCCTTCTCTTTCTAGCTTGTACTTATTTGAACAATGTCTAAGAACTTGGTATTACAACCACTTCTTGTGTCTGTTTGCCTCTTTAAGAAGAATCACTTTATGTATCCCCCAATTGTAAGTCGCTTTGGATAAAAGCGTCTGCTAAATGACTAAATGTAAATGTAAAATGTAAATGTACTGTCCAGTACGATGGCTTATCCTCAGAACCTTTCCTGATCCGAAGCTGCGTGAAGCAAGGTTATGTACTCGCCCCGACACTCTTCGGCATCTTCTTCTCTCTGCTGCTGTGCCACGCCTTCAGTCAGTCAGAAGATGGTGTCTTCATTCGCACTAGGAGCGATGGCAACCTTTTCAACCTTGCACGTCTGCGCGCAAAGACCATGGTGGGCAGGGTCCTGATTAGGGAGATGCTGTTTGCTGATGACGCCGCCCTGACTGCCCATACCGAGGAAGCACTACAGCGTCTCATCAGCAGCTTCGCTCGCACTTCTTGGGCCAGGATAACAGCAGCACTCCCTGCATCTCCATCGGCGATCACACCCTCAAGGTAGTGGAGGACTTTACATATCTTGGCTCCACCATCTCCAGCAACCTCTTTTTGGACAACGAGCTGAACACCAGAATCGGCAAGGCATCAATAGTGATGGCCCGCCTGACCAAGAGAGTGTGGAACAATAGCATGCTCACCACCAACACCAAGATGAAAGTGTACCAGGCCAATGTCCTCAGCACTCTTCTCTACGGCAGCGAGACGTGGACTATGTACACCTGGCAAGAACGCAGACTTAACTCTTTCCATCTGCACTGCCTGGATCCTTGGATTCACCTGGCAGAACCGTGTCCCAAACACTGAAGTGTTGGCCCAGGCAAAAACATTCCGCATGCACGCACTCCTTTCACAAAGACGCCTATGCTGGCTCGGCCATGTCTGCCGAATGCAGGATGGCCGGATTCCTAAGGACATCATGTATGGCGAGCTCGACCAACAGGCAGACCAGTGCTCCGGTACAAAGATGTCTGCAAGCGTGACCTGAAAGCCGGAAGCCTGAATCCTGCAGACTTGGAAGCTGCTACCGTAGACCGTGTCGGCTGGTGGCTCGCCATAAGGACCAGCACAAAGCTGAGCGAGGGAAAGAGAGAGGACCAGTGGAAGATGAAAGTGTACCAGGCCAATGTCCTCAGCACTCTTCTCTACGGCAGCGAGACGTGGACTATGTACACCTGGCAAGAACGCAGACTTAACTCTTTCCATCTGCGCTGCCTGAGGAGGATCCTGGGCATCACCTGGCTGGACCGTGTCCCAAACACTGAGGTGCTGGCCCAGGCAAAAACATTCAGCATGCACGCACTCCTTTTCACAAAGACGCCTAAGCTGGCTAGGCCATGTCTGCCGAAATGCAGGATGGCCGGATTCCTAAGGACATCATGTATGGCGAGCTCGACCAACAGGCAGACCAGTGCTCCGGTACAAAGATGTCTGCAAGCGTGACCTGAAAGCCGGAAGCCTGAATCCTGCAGACTTGGAAGCTGCTACCGTAGACCGTGTCGGCTGGTGGCTCGCCATAAGGACCAGCACAAAGCTGAGCGAGGGAAAGAGAGAGGACCAGTGGGAGGAGAAAAGGCAGCGCAGAGAGCAGAGTCAGTGCCCACAGAAGCAGTCTCAGGCTTCACCTGTAGTAACTGCAACAGACTCTGCCGCTCTCGTATTGAACTGTTTAGCCACAGCAGGCACTGCAATTCCACAACAGACTGACCCGGGCGCAGATACTCCATTGTCTTTCGAGACTGAAGGATACCGATTTATCAACCGTATCTTTAATGGTTTTCATCTTTGTGCACCCTCTGTATGACAACAGCTAGGACGGGATTGTTACTTTTCTTTCTAAGCAAAGTATAAATTGTGCAAATTGCTTAATAAAGATTGAACATTTGGGACAGTGATCGTTTTTCTAATGAGTTTGGTTGTAGTTATTTGATGCTATAAAAACACAGTGTGGTGTTTTGATTGTGAATTTGCCACTACAGGGGTGACATTTTAGGTTCAATTGAAGAAAATGTTCCCTTGTTCTGGCTGAATTACCTTTTGTTAAACCCTAGCTTGCTCACAGTTTCAAAAATATTAACCAAATATATTGTGTTTTGGAGCTAGTAGCTTGGTTTGTTTAAGCCATTGACTGTATAAAACAATGGATGTAGTGTCCGTGACGTCACCCGTAGGTTTCTGAAGAGCATTTTTTAAGCCCAAAGTGGGCAGAGCCGGCGGCCATTGCCATCTTCGTGGCATGTCACCTGAGCTGTGGCCCAGGCCTCAGAAGTGCGTGAGATGCTCCGCCTTTGCAGGATTTCCTAATTCCGCCACCAGGTGTTCCTGATTACCGCTCATGTCGCATAGCAATGGTACGTGAGGAAAGCTGCCATCCTGACATAGATAGGTGGAGCCAGAATTGCTCATTTTTGTTTTTATGTTTTATATCACAATGGAGGAGATGGTAGGAATGTTTCAGCCCCGGCTGCACCGGTGAAGTTCCTCAAGCTTAGCCAAGACCGAGGCCAGGTAAACTGGTTTGCTGCATCCTTAGTTGCTGGATTACAACTTTAAATGCAGGTATTGGCTTGGAAGTCAAGTCAAGTCACCTTTATTTATATAGTGCTTTTAACAATACAGATTGTGTCAAAGCACTTCACAGTATTAAATAGGAAAACCGTGTCAATAATGCAAAATGACTATAGTAAACACTCAATTTTCAGTTAAAGGCAGTTCATCATTGGACTCAGTGATGTCATCATCCAGCTCAGTTCAGGTTAAATAGTCTCTGTGCAATCAAGTCGACAATATCACTGGATATTAAGTGTCCACAACTAAGCAAGCCAGAGGCAACAGCGGCAAGGAACCAAAACTCTTACTTGAATAATGTAATCATACATTTGAAAAACTATAAAACACACACACACACAGCAGTTCAAATGCTGACTGATATCTTACAAAGGTGCAATGTTATATAGTTGTCTTGACCATGGTGATCATATGTAGACAGGTTTGCAAAAATAAAACTGCGAGTTTAAAAAAAAGAGCATTGTACAGCTCAATGTTCAGCGGTAGCTGTGACAGCTGAACAGTGCTCTGTTTGACCGGTCGGAGTCCTTCAGATGCAGCCTCTGATATAATTAGCAAAAATTTGTTAATATTCGGACATAAATGTTGTTACTTTCATTTTCAAAATAATCAGTAGTGGACTGTAAGGAAGTACATTTGTTAAGTATTCTTGTACAAATATGAAGTACTAAGTTTTCTTTTTCCTCATAAGACAGCAACACTAAAAAAATATGTTTTTACATCATGATGCATTGTTGTAGATTAAACTACCCAACAGTATATGAAGTCGGCAAATTTAAATTTAATAACCTTTTTTATAATTCAACTTTTTTTTTATTGTTCAACAGTCAAAACTTTGTACATCACCACAGTATTCAATATTCACCTTTCCAAACAATTGCATATTCAGCCACTAGTCACCATCAATGTAATAAAACAAAAGCACATGGAAATGTGACAGTTGTTAATGAGTCCTGCTCATCAATCACACCATTTTGCTGCCAAAAATGATCCCATGTTTTTTTTAATTTCTCCCTCACTCTGCAGTCTCCCCAACATGCACTCATATGATGCAATTTCAATCATCCCATCAATCCAATCTTTCAAATCTGGGGTTTTGGGGCATTTCCAATTGCGCAAGATCATCCTGGCAGCTGTGATACAACCAATCTTAATAAGGGTAAAAGCATTTTTTGCTATATTAGGCACAGCTGATTTATCTCCAAGAAGGCATAATTGTGGTTCCACAGGTATATTATAGCCCAACCACTCTTCAAGTATTCTCAGAATTTTACGCCAGAATGGCTGAACTAAAGAACATTCCCAAATCATATGTAAATAAGTGCCCTCTTCTTCCTTACATTTCCAACAGAGATTATTTCCAGCTATCCCCATCCTGTAAAGTCTAGATGGTGTATAATAGTATCTATGTACTATTTTGTAATGAATGAATTTTCCCCTAGCTTCCCTTATGTTCTTACCCACATTAGATAAAATATCCTGCCAATCATCATCATGTAAATTTAATAAACTTGAACATATTCAGAAGTAAAATGCAACATACACAGTAGTGCAGCAGTAATATTAATGCAAACCCATCCTGACAAATTCTTTGTCAGAACAACACTGTACATGCCTTTAATATACTTAAGGTATTAAGAGTAAAAGTAGAGTATGCAAGATAATACTTTTACTTAAAGGATAGTTCAGCCAAAAATATAAATTATGTAATCATTTACTCACCCTCAAGTTGTTCCAGGTTTGGAATTTTAATTTTTGGGTGAACTATCCCTTTAGCTAAGGTTCTAAATATGACTAGTAGTTTTTCCCCAATGTGGTATTAGTTGTTACCAGTGTTGGGGAAAGTTAATTTGAAAAGTAATGCATTACAATATTTCGTTACTCCATAAAAAAGTAACTAATTACGTTACTTAGTTACTTTTTATGGAAAGTAATGTGTTACGTTACTTTTGCATTACATTTTAAATCTGGACAGGGCTTGCTTGCTTGTTTTTAAAATAAAAAAGTTATATTTTTGGCAAATATAAAAGCCTTTTCACACCAAAAGGGAAATGAATAAGCCTCAGGCT
>NW_015507707.1:20313-29137 GCF_001515645.1 Sinocyclocheilus grahami | reverse complement strand
TATTTTAAAAAGTAACTCAGATATTCTCTTGTAAATTAAAAAGTAATGCGTTACTTTACTAGTTACTTGAAAAAAGTTATCTGATTACGTAACTCGCGTTACTTGTAATGCGTTACCCCAACACTGGTTGTTACTACAAGTAGTTTATTAAAGTACCTCAATATTTCTTCTACTAATTACTTTGTCATAGCTCTAAACAGTTTCTCTTCTCCTTCTTTCCCTAAATCAGAGCAGACCCCTTTACTGCAGGATAAAGCTGAATGTGCCAGGACTGGACAGGTTTTTTAATGTTTTTTGGCTGAGCAGGGATACCCTGACAGTGCTGCTGGATCTTTTGACAAGTGCACGCCAACAGTGATGGGGTGCCACAATCCAGACCCTGGTGTTTCTTTTCTGTCTGGCCAGTGGTACATCATACAGAGTGGTCTCCAGAGTGTTTGACATGCCTCGTTTCCTCTGTCAATGCATTGTCCTCCAAGTCTCTGAGGAGGTGCTGGCCATTCATCAAGTGATTCACCTCCTGAAGACCCCAGAACACATGGAGGCAGGGCTGGGCTCAAAACTGATGTTTTTTTTCTGATGTTAAACCTAAGCTATGTTGTAAATAGTTGTAAAAAGTACTTTCAGTAATGTATAGAACAATTTGTTTTAATGTGTAAAAAAAAATATTTACAGGACAAAAAAAATAAACAGAAGAATGTTTTGTGAAAAACTAACAATGTACATACTTCTTTTATTTACGCATGTGAATATGCAAAACAAAAATACAAAATGTACAGAAAGTACTCATTTACAAATAAATTACACTACACAAATTAATAATTATTACAA
Organism: Sinocyclocheilus grahami; assembly: GCF_001515645.1. Classification (NCBI taxonomy): domain Eukaryota; kingdom Metazoa; phylum Chordata; class Actinopteri; order Cypriniformes; family Cyprinidae; genus Sinocyclocheilus; species Sinocyclocheilus grahami. The sequence continues at coordinate 28,306 of NW_015507707.1, read as the reverse complement.
CTTATTCATTTCATTTTTAACTTAATTCACAAAAATAAACTCCAGAAATTAGGTTGTTTCAGTGACAATGTGACATTTAAAAAAGATTTATTCCCATTTTTTCCACTGTTTTCTCTTGCCTAATAGAGAATGGCTAATAATGTATTTGTTAAGCATTCTCTCAAGAAGAGAAAAACGTCTCTCCATTCTCTCCCTGCGCTCTTCTCTCCTCTGTCTCTCTCTGGAGTTTGATATCCTCCCTGAGTAGCTCCACCAGCTCACCACTCACTCCTTCACCTGTCCCAGGACACTTGCAATCCTAAGGCAGAGCAAATAAACCATGCCCATTAACAACAACAGCACAATGAATTTCAGCAAAAATGTGTGTATTAACTTGCTTACTGTCAGTCTTGTGTTCCTGTATGTCTCGTGTTTTCCTCCCCCATGTGCTCCTTGACCCAGTGTTCCCTCATGTTTGATTATGTTTATTGATTTCAGGTGTTCCTCAGAGTGTCCCTCCTCTAGTCATGTGTATTTAAAGTGTTTCCTGTTTTGAGTTGTTTGTCTGGTATTGAATGTCTCTCCCTGTTACGTGTGTGCTCCTGGTTTCCACTGGATGTCTATTAAAATCTGTTCATGTAAAGTTTAATCCTTGTCTTCTCGTTCCTCGCTCCGTGCTCCTCACAGTAGCAGTTACGTGACAGAATACCAGACCCAAAAGGATGACTGCTGAGGACAAGCTATGGGGTTTGCGGCAGGCGGGTCAGAGGTTGGAATGGATTTCCTCGAGCTTGCTAACCAGCTGAGCTGGCACGACGCCGCTCTTGGCGCGTGCTTTCAGCTGGGGCTGGACAACGAGATGATTCGCTGTGATCTTCCCGTATGTGATTTTCCCCTGATCGAGCTGATTAATCTCATTCTTTATTTGAACCATTCCAAATTTGGAGTCGAAAAAGTGAAGGAAAAGTTTCAGTCTCGTGGTCCAGCCCCCTCTGAGGCACGCCGCGTCTCACCAGCTCAACCCATGCCAGGAACCCCCACATACCGCAACAACAGCTCGGACCACCTGCCCCGCCCCAAATACCCCTGTATCCTCCGAAGCTCCACCATCTTCCTAAACCCAGAAACGGCAGCCGTTCCTCAGTCAAGCCCGCCGGCCGCTCAGCAGACAAGCCCGCCGGCCACGCCGCTGTCAAGTCCGCCTACCACGCCATTCACCCATAACCAAAGGAGGAGGATTAAGAGAAAAGGACTGTTCTCCACCCTCATCCTAGCCCCTGAGTCCGCTCCAGTGTCAGCTTCAGTCCCAGAGCTCGCTCCAGTGTGGGTTCCAGTCCCCGAATCCAGCCTAAAGAGGGCTCCTGTACCTGAGTTTAGCCCAGAGAGGGTTCCAGTCCCAGAGTTTAGCCCAGAGAGGGCTCCAGTCCCTGAGTTTAGCCCAGAGAGGGCTCCAGTCCCTGAGTTTAGCCCAGAGAGGGTTCATGTCCCCAAGTTTAGCCCAGAGAGGGCTGCAGTCCCCGAGTTTATCCCAGAGAGGGCTCCAGTCCCTGAGTTTAGCCCAGAGAGGGCTCTTATCCCTGAGTTTAGCCCAGAGAGGGCTTCAGCGAGGGTTGTGGCTTCCAAAGTGAGGCCCAGTTCCCCATATTCGGGTGAAGGTTGGAAGAAGCCTAGGGTGTGGCTGAGAGCTTGGCCGCTTCGCATGTTGAGTCAAAAAGCGACCCCTTTGGTGTAAGCTGGTACTACAGTCTATTGTTAATTGATTAGCGTGCAGGCCTCAGGGATGGTTTGGCCTGTCAGGAGGTTCTCGAGGTTGACAGGAACAGTGGGTGACTGTGAGGTCATTGGAGCCCATATCACTTCATTGATCATGTGCATGTGAGCCCTGAGGCGGATCAGAATGTCCACTCCGATACAGATGTCATGCGGTGCGTCTGGAAAGACCAGGAAGTAATGGGTTAGACACCTGTCATTCCACCTCAAGTTTAGGGTACAGATGCCCTTGGCAATCACCATGGTTGATAGGCAGGGATTCAAAGGGAATCTTGTGCGCTTGTTAGCAAAAGGAATGTTCGTTGTGTGTTGTTTTAGAGCATTGAACAGTGAGAAGCTGATGGCTGAATTGTCTGCCCACAGTGCTAGTATGGGATCAGTTGTTGTGACATTATTCAGCTGGGGTCTGTATGAGTCAGAGTCTTTGGCTAGCTGGAAAGTACAGAGCAGCGACCTTGAACATCGCTCTTGGGCCGAGACGTTCCCACGGCTGGCAGCGAGATTTTCTGTGACCTTTGTGACCTGGCAGTCTGTCTGGGGTGATCTTGGTGACTAAGGAGGCAGATGTTCTCGCACTTGAGCCCAGATTTTCAGTTGTTTAAAATCTAACAATGGCTCAAAGCGGTCTAGCAGGTCTTTGCCAATGAGGAGAGGATATGTGTCCAATGGAGAAATTTACACAGGGTGCACTAAACACAAAGGGCCGATGGTCAGGTGAATTGGAGCTACCTGTTCAAGTTGGACCTCATTTTGGCTGTAGGATTGCACATTCAGCACACACCTCTAATATTTAAGAGTTCAATTCTGTCTCGTGGCTTCATTTTGAAATCTGTCAAAAAGTTGGCTTGACATTAAAGTGAGGTCAGCTCCAGTGTCCACCAGGGCCTCCAGTCTCACCTCATTTTCCAATTTGATGGCCAGGTAGAGTTTTTTGGCCACCCCCCTTTCGATTAGGTTCCCCAGGAGTCTTGGCACTGGGACTTGTGTGGTGACTGACAAGCAGTCAGAGCTGGTCTCGTGTGGCTCGTCAGGGAGGCAGACCACCAAAACCGCGCTTTCTGGTACTTTGCGGTCCTTTCTGGAGGTGTGGTGCATCCGGGATGTTGGCTGCTTCTGGTGGTTCAGCAGTCAGCTGAGGTGGTTGAGTGATGTCATCACACGGTGATGGGAAATCTGGTTCTGTGGTTAACAGTGGATTGCAGTCATCTGTTTGGGAGGTTAATTTTGAGCGGACTCTGAGTGGGCGTTAGGGTCAGATCACAGGCTTAGTCATAACTGATCTGACCCATCCCTTTTGTTTCCCTTGTGGTGCTTTTTCTGGAGGAGTTCCTATAAAAGTCTCATGATCTCTGCTGATTCAGATTAAGCTTCCTGGGTCTGTTCTGCTGATGGTTTATATTTGGGCTTGTCCAGGGCATGTTGAGAGGGTTTCTGTTGCTGGCAGTCCAAGCTTGATGCTTGTGTCGGTTCCCCTTGGGCCGTCTCTTGGCTTCCCATGTGGCTCCACCCCTTCGGTAGAGGGGTGGTTGTGACCTGTCCCAGGATCTCTCAGTCTGGTGCTTAGGACAAGCACCACCATGGCCACACTGCTCTCTGCTGGCTGGGAAGGATCTTGATATTGTGTTGACACGTTTGTCACTGTGGCTTGGCTCTGCGCCCTCTAGAGCAAGTTCTGAACTCTGATTAGTAACAGGATAGATTGTGGGGGGTTTTCCTGTCTTTTCAGAAGCAGTCCTTTGGTTGGCATAGACCTTATGGGCCAAATCTTGCAGCTGTTGGGTGGACATAGTCCGTGGGCAAACCAGAACCCCCAAGTGGTGACTCACTGTTGGGTGCAGGTTCCGGAGGAACAGAGTTTTGAAGTTGAAATCATCTTCCATTCCTGGCTCGTTCCGTGCTCCAAAGTAGGCCTGTCTGAGCCTGTTGAAGTAGGCCTGTGTGGTTTCCTGTATGCCCTGTTTAAGGTCCATGGCCATAATCAGTCCTTGCTCGGACTCTGGGTCAGTGAACTCCTTAATCAAAGCCTGCTGCAGTTGCTGGTAATCCACTTTGACCATTTCTGGCTGCCGGTCTAGAAAGCTCCGCACCTCACGGCTGGAGGTGATCCTGAGCAGATAGAGTCTGTCTCGTGTGGTAAAACTGGCAACAGTTTGCAAGTGAAAGTCAATGTCTTTTAGGTAGGCATGCACGTCGTGGCCTCCTGCAGGGTTTGGAGTGAAAGTGGGAATGTTCCTAGCCAGCTTATCCAATTCTTTAGGTGACACACCGTGACTGGAAGACAGCCTTTGGAAAGGCTCCCACCCCCTTGCTGCTGCTGGGGGTTCTGGGACGCTGGCAGGTGATATCTTGAGCAGTGGGATCTCACCCCCATTCGAACTGTGAATTCTTGAGTAGGAGGTATCAGCCTACCGGTTAGGGGAAATTATGTGGTGTGCATTTGCCTTTCAGAGTCACTTTGCAGTCTATATGCATGTTTAAGCTCCCGGTGAATCGTATCAAGTTAATCTTTTAAATCGTCTCTTTGTTGGGCCAGGGCACTGACTGCAGCCCAAGAACTTTGCAGGTGGCCTTCGCAGGCCTTGGCCCTAGCATCTCTCTCTTTGAGTTCAGTCTCTGCTCTCATCAGGAGAGCCTCTGCTTGCTGGAGTTTTTCACTTAGTTCCTCTCTGGTGTCTTTTTCCCACTGCTCTCGGCGTGCTGTGTCTACACGGAGATCAGTTAAGGCTTTCTGGAGTCTCTCTATTTCCTCCAGCAGCTCTGGTTCCTTTTCATCCGCTGTCCTGTGCTGGTGCTGAGTTGCCGACGTTAGCTGATCCAGTTGACTTTGAGCAAGCACCAGGTTTCTCTGAGCCTCCTCCGCCTGGAGCTTTCAGGGCGCTCAGGTTGTCGTCGAGCTGTTCCCGGCTCAGGTGCTGCTGGCCACCGGCGGCTTCAGCCAGGAGGGTACCAGTTATGGCATTCAGCCAGGACTCTAGTCGATCCCAGTGGGCATCAGGGCTGGATGATCGAGACATGCTGGCTCACTGGTGAAGAGAGAGAGAGAGAGAGAGAGAGAGAGAGAGAGAGAGAGCGAGAGAGACAGCACAAAAGGCCAATGCAAGTCCTTACAGCGTTAGCAGGCTGCAATTATAGTAATTATATGTTCTATGCACAGTCTGTTTGATGAGTACAAACAGTTAGCGGAGTGTAGACCAGACACCTGTTATCTCGGCCGTGATTTGCAAGGTGTGTCTAATTGTTGTGGGGGGCACCGGAAAGGATCTAACTAAGATTGTTGACAGCGTGATCGTCTAAAGACTTTGGCAGCTTGGGTCGTCAATCTATTACTCAGCCTTCCCTGATGATTCTCAAAGGTTCAGTCTCTAGGCAAACAAAACAGAACAAAATGAAAAACAAACAAACCAACTAATCAAAACACAGAGAGAGATAGAGGAGAGAGCAGGTTTAAGCATTCCACTGCTGTTAGGGGTTATGACAGGGCCTACCGAGTAGACGGCGCTGCTGGGTCATAACATCTAGTGTGTCAGCCTTGCTTGGATAGCAGGAGCAGGCTAATTTCCTTACAGATTGAGGAGAAACCTGATTTTGGGGTTTCGCTAGCTGGATGGGTCAGTATTCTATGGGCTAGGCTTAGTGATGGATTGAGGTTATCCAGTCGGGATCCCATGGCATCTCACTGTGATCCACCGTAAAGGCAACTGTCGCTTCACCAACTAAGCACTAGCGGGAGCGCTACCTATAGGTAAACACAAATGGCTAGAATACAGAAATTAACTTTAGTTTAAACAGTGTTTGAATTTAAATTTAATTTTAAATAAGTGAGTTGTAAAGTGAGAGAGAAGAGGGGGAGAGAAACCTGACTAAAATAATAAAAAAAGGAACAAAACAAAACAAAATAAAATTATAAAAGTGATAAAAGATAATAAAGTAAAAACAAAAATAATACAAAAATAAAAAATAAAACGGCAGGTAACTGGAATGGCGAGAATGATAATGACTAATGAATCAGAAGGGAAATTAAAATAAAACAAATTGGAGTACAAAGTCGACCTAGCTGAGAATGATCTCAAGGGGGAGTGGGTGAGCCCACACAAGGTGAAATCAGGAAGGTAGAGGAGGAGTTCAAGAAGTGTTAGATACTTAAACAGTCTGCCCTCTAGCGTTAGTTTAATGTGCTGTGCCTTAACTCCAATCGTGCTTAAAACTGATAAGAGTTTAGTGTGAGACTACTCTCATTCTAACGGAATTTGCTGCAGCTATCACAAGAACAATGTGACTCAAATCCCAACAGATTCTTACAGTTTGTGCAACTTAACTGCACAATGATGTGTGGCAGGATTTCTTCGCCGCCAGTACTCAAATACAAATTATGAACAACAGGGTTTCTTCGCTGTTGTTATACAAATTTCACTTAATTTATGTATTTAGCAGACGCTTTTATCCAAGGTTAACACTTGATCAAGGTTTTAAAAGCTCCCATTTACATTCCAATCAGCTTACTGGCTCGCAGTGTTCTTATGATCAGATCTGCATTAGGCACGCATTAGATAGCTACTCTAATGGTTAAACCTAAGGGAGTGAGATCGTAGTTGAATGAAAATGGAATACGCAATGACTTCAATCTAGCGATACAATCAGATAAGGCCTTTAAAAGATGATAAGAGGAACATCGCTCAAATCAATCTTTATCGCAATGCCGGAAGATTTCTTCGTTCCAACAGGCAATTTTGATATTAAAATGTACTGTAAAGAGATTTCTTCGTCTTTAGAGAACAATTTTAATATTATGAACTGCAGTTTACTTTAACAATTAACAGTGACTAAATGTTAGACAAATAGAGGCTGTTAAAATACAGTACTGGAGGTGGCTTTTGAACCATCCAATCAAAAGAGTGAGTTCGCGCTGCGACTTGTCTCACTCTAAGCGCGCATAATATAAAAACAAATAAATTGATACTGAGTTTGCTCACAAACAAAGTTTGAATGTCTCCGCATTCGCCACCAAGTCTGTAGTAAAACAGCTCAAAAGGGAAATATTTATGACTAATTATAACTGGTTATAATTAATAATAAATATTTATATTAGATCTTAGAATTAACTGTAGCAGAATCAATATTACAATTATTTGATCCGTCCGTCCACCGAGCAGACAATATAATAATTTATCAATTCAAGGAAATATTTTCCTGGCCAAGAAAGAATAACTTTTCTTCATACAGTACTAGCATTAACTTAGCATGTAGCAAGGGATCAAACATTTAGTGACTTTGAATTGTGAGCAGCATACAGAGGCAATCAATTGTGAATATAAGGGATTTAATAAATGAAACTGTATCTAACATATAACTAACTAAGCAAAACACATATATACAGAATGAAGGAAAGTAAGGAAGAGAGAGGGAAGAGCAAAATAATGGCAGTATTTCACATCAATTAACCACAACCTAATGAGAATCATCAAAGAATCAAAAATCCCCTTAAAGGGGCTCAAGCTTAAACACACATCTAAATAGTTGTAAACGGTTACTTGCATTGGCTTCGTTGCTGAACAAGAGTCCTGATGCGGTAGACAACGGAGGTCCTTGATGAGTTCTTTAGGAGTGAGCTGGAAGTTTTCTGGGTTCTTCTGAAGATAGGGAAGTCCACAGCGGATCAACAAAGTTACTTGAAGATAAAACTGCCGGAAAATCAAACTCAAGAGGAGAGTTTGAGGAGTCTTGGAAAGTGTAGTCTCAAAAGAAAGGGTTTTCTGAGCAAAGATCAGTGCGAGCAAATTACTTTTGAGAGTTCCTATCCACACCCACCTTTTGGGTGGAATAGCCAATACCAGGCATGAATTTTTGAGCGGGAGAAGTTTTCTTTGTCTCCCTTTATGGCCCATTTGCATGTGTATGGCCGGTCTGGTGGATTGGTGCAGTTTTATCCAAAATATGGTACAAATAGTATGATGCATTTCACATCACATAGTGTACATCATTGTTTGAGGAATAAAGAGCAGATCATTTTGATACCAAGAACAAAACATCTAGAAGATCTTAAAGCAGAGACACATTCATATTCCTGAATATAAGCATTGAGAGTTTAACTAATACAAATAAAGAGTTGTAACTAGGCTAATACAATAGGGAAACATACAAACAACACATGCATATACCAGATACAATTGTAACTGATTAATTATTGTCTAAATAAAGAAAAGGTCTATATGTGTGTGTGTTGTGTATTGTGTGTATGGTGTAGTTT
>NW_015507707.1:0-15443 GCF_001515645.1 Sinocyclocheilus grahami | reverse complement strand
ACTTGCATTGGCCTCGATTGCTGAACAAGAGTCCTGATGCGGTAGACAACGGAGGTCCTTGATGAGTTCTTTAGGAGTGAGCTGGAAGTTTTCCTGGTTCTTCTGAAGATAGGGAAGTCCACAGCGGATCAACAAAGTTACTTGAAGATAAAACTGCCGGAAAATCAAACTCAAGAGGAGAGTTTGAGGAGTCTTGGAAAGTGTAGTCTCAAAAGAAAGGGTTTTCTGAGCAAAGATCAGTGCGAGCAAATTACTTTTGAGAGTTCCTATCCACACCCACCTTTTGGGTGGAATAGCCAATACCAGGCATGAATTTTTGAGCGGGAGAAGTTTTCTTTGTCTCCCTTTATGGCCCATTTGCATGTGTATGGCCGGTCTGGTGGATTGGTGCAGTTTTATCCAAAATATGGTACAAATAGTATGATGCATTTCACATCACATAGTGTACATCATTGTTTGAGGAATAAAGAGCAGATCATTTTGATACCAAGAACAAAACATCTAGAAGATCTTAAAGCAGAGACACATTCATATTCCTGAATATAAGCATTGAGAGTTTAACTAATACAAATAAAGAGTTGTAACTAGGCTAATACAATAGGGAAACATACAAACAACACATGCATATACCAGATACAATTGTAACTGATTAATTATTGTCTAAATAAAGAAAAGGTCTATATGTGTGTGTGTTGTGTATTGTGTGTATGGTGTAGTTTTGCAGGTCAGCCAGGCCCATTGGCGCCTGGCACCGGGGGTCATTTACTTCTCTTTGGAAACTGTTTGAAGTCAGATGGGGAGATGATAGTGGTAGACTGCTTAGCATCTCCTTGATAGTGGGGGGAACCATTTGACAATTTAGCACCCATATAAATGTTGAATCTGTGGCCAGGACTGTAATTTATATGCAAATGTCAAAGGCTAAAAGGGGTCTCTTAAGCCATAAAACCCAAACGATCGTACATGATCCTAATAATAAAATAAAGTGATGTGACATGTGGCCAAGTATGGTGACCCATACTCAGAATTAGTGCTCTGTATTTATCCCATCCCAAGTGCACACACACAGCAGTGAACACACACACTGTGAACACACAACGGGAGCAGTGGGCAGCCATTTTTTGCTGCGGCGCCCGGGGATCAGTTGGGGGTTCGGTGCCTTGCTCAAGGGCACCTCAGTCGTGGTATTGAAGGTGGGAGACAAGTGTTCTCTAAAACAAGAGAAAATGGAAAGACTTATGAAAAATATAAAGACAGGTTTGCAATCTTAACATTAGAAAATATGACACAGCAGGGCATGCATACAAAATAATTAAGTGCTAAAGTTTGGTTAAAACATTTGTAGACATATCTTGAATGACAGCACTACAAAAACACAACAAAGGGTAAGACTTTTGCCTTATATAGTGGTTGTCTTACTGTTTGTGGGCTTTGAGTTAAAAAACCCCTGGCTATTAACACTTTCGCTAGGTATCTGAGTAAATGAAAACACAATACTTACATTTCAATGTGAATTCCCCCACAGAACTCTCACCCGCCGTGTTCTTTGAATATAAACACCATCGTCATCTGCGTGCAAGTGATTCTTGGATATGGTAGGGTGCGAAGTGTCCATCAGATGTACACTTAATTTTCCTGGGAAACAGAGGGCGCATTTGATGTCGCTTTCGAATTACGTCAGCCTTCGTCGCACCTCGGTGACGCAATCAGCCTTGGAATGCACACTTCGGAGGGTGCATCCTAAATTGGGACAGCTTGCGTTGTGACGCTGTGACGCAATCACACTTCAAATATCACTCCCGGATAATTGAAAATAGGCAAAGATGCGGGATGTGGGTGGAGCTTAGGTGCCTGGTTGCCGAAACCACGCCCGCCTAGCTCGACGTGATTAAGTTAGCTCAGGCTAAGGAGAAAATGCTACATGCTACTAGTTAGGACATGTCAACAATTAAAACAAATACTTCCAATGTAGTCTGTGTTAGTAAAAGTTATGCTATTTATGAAATGCAGACATAACATTATATGATTATATGATATGTTTTATACAGTCTATAGTTTCAGCCTACAGCTAATCACAGTCACAGTCCAGATTATCAAGTGTAGTAAAGTTTTAAATCTGACTGGAAAAAAATGGAGCCCAGACTTCTTGGACAGTCTGTTAGTACAATTAAATAACCACAGAGGAAGCCATATTATTTGATAATTGTATGAAATAATCCCGGAAAAAAAACATAAACACAGCAAAGATGCCAAGTTCAGCAGCTGGAATTAGCTGTGGTGACGTGACAGCTAAAAGACAGCAGACAAATGGCTAAGCAGCAGCAATACACCTGAGTGGCCACGCCCTTAATTCACTGTGGCTGTCTGTTGATTCTGCCACGATTTTAAATCTCCTGATGTTTTCTTTGCTTTCAGGAAAAGTCTCAAGTGAAGATTTCACCTTTTCCTGTATCAAGTCAGTCTTTTACCCATAGCGATTCAACAGAATTGTCGAACAGAACTTTCAATATCGGGGGGGGGCTGAACTCCCATCAGCCACTCTCTCTCCTTCTCTGTGCTGCCTTGTCTTTGCTTTTTCTCCTCTCGTCGCTTCCATTCTTCAAGGCACCGTTCCAGAAACCTTCTGAAATTTGAACACTCAAGATAACTTTTATTAATTCTAACTTCAAGTGTGTTTGAGCAATCTGCTCAGATGTTAAAAATCTCACTGATTGACCACAGCATCTCTTCCATTCTATTTTTAGTAAAGCAGTTCTTTGTTGCAAGAAAAGAGCAAGCAGCAATACACTACCTATGCTTATCTAAGCATAATACAAATAATGATTCTATTATGTAATAATATTTTCTGTATATTATGTTTCTATTATAATTTCAGTTCTATATTCACATGCATGGTTCAAAATAACCTAGTAATCGTAAATGAAAATGTCCCATCCAACCTCTACTCATGTTGAATCAACAAGTCTCACTTACTAAGATGCTGTTGAATTAAAGTTTATTTTGTTGTAAAGTTTATTTTATTTTGGTCACTCAATCTTGCTTTTAATCAACACATTGCACAAGTTATATAATTCTAAATCTCTACAATGGATTAATTGTTCATACTGTTTCTCTGGGATAATGAGATACAACTTTTTGGACGTCTAAAGATATAAGATATAATATTTTAGGCACGTGCTTTCATAGTACTTATATATTATATATTAAATGTATTATATATATAATTTATATATCATAAATAAATTTAGTCAATATATCATTATTATTTATTTATTTATTTATTTATTTATCTATTCATTTATTTTTCAAATCCATTAGTCTTAAAAAATGTAAATCATTAACTTCTCTCAAGTGTACCAGTCAATTTGTCCTTATTAAGATATGTCTATGTGAAGAGTCAGACGACACCACTTCAATACGGCAGACAGAAAGAAAGTTTACGATCTCACTCTGTCTCCGTTACTAGATCACTCACACAAGTGCGCACACACAAACAACATATATCTTTCTATAGTCTCGTTCCCTGGTGTGAAATATCAACACCTGTCAATCTTCTGCTTCAGTCTTTGATGACTTTTTCTCTAAACACAACACAATGATTATACAATAAAACTAAACCATCTTCCAGGTTTTTTTTTTACTAAAACTACTAATCTAAACCATCTTCCAGGTTTTTTTTTTTACTAAAAACGACCAAACCATCTTCCCACTAAAACTACCTAAGATAGTCTTTCAGATCTTTTACTAAAACTAACTAAGATCGTCTTTCAGATCTTTACTAAAAACTACCGGTACCATAAACTTATTTCGGTAACACTTTACAATAAGGTTGTATTAGTTAACATTAGTTGATGCATTAGTTAACATGAACTAACCATGAACAACACCTCTGTTCAGCATTAGTGTCACAAATCCTGTCCATGGACTTCCGTTCATTAACCACCAGAGGTCACCCTTTCCATTACATTGACTCTTGTACAACACAAACTGTTGCATAACACCCCAGACTACATATCCCATCATTCATTGCACTGATTACACACTGCACTGATTGCACACAGCTGTTTCATATCACTCACTCAAATTAACCAGATATTATTAACCATGATGTTTAAATGCATCATATTTATTTTCACACTGTAATGTTTTATTTTCTTAAAATAAAAACAAGAGGGTCTATACAGTTTTATATTACTAAGATTTGATCAAATAATTGATAGAAGAAATAATCAAATAATCAATAAGGTCCACTTATCACCCCCACCTGATTTGTCTGATGGCTTGGGATAAGATAATTTTCTTACTGATACAGATGCGTTAAGATGTTAACATGTCAAAATTAGTACATCACGACACTATAGAAAAATCCTAATACTGAACACCAGTCATGTTTTTCCCTTACAAAAATTAACCATGCTTTTATTGTAGTAAAAGTAACCATGTTTTTTTTTTTTTTTTGGCAAATGGATTACCATTTGTATTTATTTTTACTACAAATTCCATAGTTAAACTATGGTTAGTGTAGCAAAAACCATGGGTAATTTGTGGTTACCATGCTTTGACAATAGTATTGTCTTTGGATTTATAGTAAAATCATTGTTAATTTTCGTAAGGGTTGTGTTGCTGTCTGCCCTAGCTCCCCTAAACCTATTATAACATATGATTATTTGTCTGCTAAATTACTACTGTAACATTACAATAGATAATAATGATGTCCTTTATACAGTATTTTGAGTGATGACTGATGAGCAATGGGCTGCTGCTGCTTAACTAAGTAAACAAAGACAAAACTACAATAGCATATTTACAGATCAGAATCAGAATCAGAATCAGAATCAGAATGAGCTTTATTGCCAGGTATGTTGAAAATAAGAAAAAATAAGGGTTCCTGCACTTGAAACCCTGAACAGTAGTTTCAAACCCGTTCTCATCAATCTGCGTATAAATAACACGGCTTTACACTTTCTAATTGCGTGTAATGCATACGCCAAATGCCAATTTTGCGTGCATATGATACGCCAATCCTTCACATTAACTTCAGTGGAGAGCAGATGCGTACAAATACCACGCGTCATCTTCAGCGGCAGTGACGTCACCAGCGAGGAAGCCCGTGTCTTTCCCTGGCAGTCGTTCACTGCCATCTCTGCTGTGTAGTGATCTCACCCCAGGCGGGTTGAGTCTACCGCAGAGACTTCCATATGTAGTACTGCCCTGGGCCAGTCCATATGTGTAATACCACATGATACCTCCTTTGTGCGGGATGTGGCTTCCGTAGCGTCCCAACTGGGTACGCTTTCCCAGTGTTATCCAATGTACCACTGTATGGAACAGCAGTGGCGGACACCTCTGCCTAGCCGCTGTCCTATCTTCTGCCCCAGCTAGTGTGGGGGGACTTGCCGGCTTCCGCAGGGCACTGGAGGGGGTCAGCAATAGTGGCGTTTTCCATACGGATCCCAATTCGTCAGTCACTGACTGAATGGGATGCCTGCCTTTTGCATTTTCTCCAGCACTGCATGCAGTCTCGAGTCATGCTCCTCCTCTGTTCTGCCCCACACCACCACATCATCGATATGACACACTGTGCCTTCCAGCCCATCTGTGACTTCTGTAGCCATTCTATTCTGGAAGTGTTCGGTGCAGAAATAATTCCAAAGGGAAGCTGTCTGAAGAAATAGCGATCAAACGGGGTTATGAATGTTGTGTACTGTGCAGACTCCTCTGACAACGGTATCTGCCAGAATCCCATATTGGCATCTAGCTTACTGAAAATTTGGGCACCAGCCAACATTCCAAGTGTCTGTTCGACTGACGGCAGGATGTATTTTTCTCGGCGAACAGACTCGTTCAACTTGGAGAGGTCTACACGTATTCGAACAGCACCCGACTTCTTTGGGACCACAACCATCCCGGCACACCAATCTGTTGGTTCCTTCACTCTACTAATTATTCCCAATGTCTCCATATGATGCAGCTCCTCTTTAACTTTCCCCATTAGAGGTAGCGGGATCCGTCTCGGGGTTTTGAGTGAGAATGGAGTGGCTCCTGGTTTCAGACTGATCACATATGGCTGTCGTACTTCTCCCAAGCCACTGCACAATTTTGGGTAGCTCATCTTTAGTGTTTCGATGTCGATGCTATCTAATCGTGCCCCAAGCCCAAGCTTTGAGATAGCCGGTCGTCCCAGAAGTGCAGTATGCAGATTTCTGATTACGTACACATCGTCCTCTGACTGTTTTCCACCTCTCTTTAGCAGAAGCCTGGCAACTCCAACTACATCCAAAGGAACTTGCCCTGGCCCAAGCAACGGCCTCGTCGCATCCCCGAGGGCAGGTAATTTTTCTTTAAAAATCTCTTTGAACATTTCTGCTGGAATGACGGTGACATCAGCCCCTGTATCGATCTTAAATGACACTCGTTTGTGACCAATGTCTATGTCTACCATCCATGGTTCGCCAGGACCTGCAACGCTGCCCAGGAATATGGGGTCACCCTCACACACTTCACGCACAGCTTTTAATGATGCACACACTCACTTATAATGGCCTTTTTTCCCGCAGGCGTGACATTTTACATCATTTGCTGGACAATCTCGCTTTGCATGAGCTGAGGAGCTACCACACTTATGGCACTGGTTGCTATTCATTTTGTCGGAGAGTGATGCATGAGGCTTTAGTTTAGGGTTGTTCCCTTTTTGGGGTCTGCCTACACCACGCTTTCCCTTAAACACTCTATCCACAGAGCTAGCGTCAGCAGCCACAGTGTCTGATGCGCTTCTCAGTGCTGCTTGCTGTCGTTTCACCTCCTCACTTTTCCTTGCCATTGCAATTGCTTTATCCAGCGTCACCTCATAATCCAGCTGCATACGTTCAGAAAGTCGTCTGTCCGCCAACCCCACAACGAGTCTGTCCCTAATCAGCTCGTCATGTAATGCTGAATAATTGCAATGTTCCGCCAGGGCATACAAAGCTGTCACAAATGAATCCACAGTCTCATTTTCCTCCTGCTTGCGCATATTAAAACGAGCATGTTCATAAATCATATTTCTCATTTCTTCACATGCCGTATGCTGAATGTAGCACTCGGTCCTGCTGCTCTCGGCACAGCGGCCGCATTATCTCCACCGTCCATTTCAGTTTGACCTTCCTTCCCAGTTTATCCGGGCTTTTACGAGCTAACTAAAGCTGCTAACACGTTAAGCTACAGCACTTCTGACACCATGTCGTGTCTTGTAAATAAAGACTCTGGATTCTAACTGTATTTACGTGCTTTACTAAAAACTCTCAAGACAACCCTACATGTCACGTTATACCACTCGCTGCCCCATCCGTGTCGCTCTCGCTCTATCTAGTGGCAGCCTGTGGTTACACATCAATAACCCCACAGTCTTTAAGAGAAGTCAGGAAGAAGGCAGAGATCATCAGTAAGGTTTCCACAGGAGGAGTGCTTCCAGATGATTGGAATTATTACAAACCTGAAGCAAAAAAAAAGAAGCATCCTTTGACTCGAAGATCTCAAGTTTTTTTTAATTTTGATAAGGAATCAATAGGTCAACAATATATTTTGGGGCAATGCCATGCAACGCTTTAAAAACCATCAACAAAACCTTAAATCTCAATGCACAAATCTCCAATGCAAACTGAAAATGATCTATCATTTAAATATGATTTAAAACCTAACTAAGGCAATCTAATACCAACATCTTCCAAACACTGCAATTAAATGTCATATTCAATGGTCTCAAATGCAGCTGTGAGATCAAGCAAAATAAGGATAACTACCTTTTCAGAATCAGAATTGTCGGTCTAGTGTGTGTTCATGCTTTCACTGTGATAGGAGCTCATTTAATAGTTTTGAGCCTATCTCTGAACATAGAGTTGTTACTGGGGTAATCTGTGACAGAAGATTATCAACGTTATTTACAAAAAAAAACACCAAAAAAACATTTTGATTAGCCTCTAGGCAATTAATAGGAAGGAAAATAGGGGAAAAAATCACTTTATTAATTATACTAAGTAAAATATTTTGCTTTGTAATTTTATTAATTATATTAGAAAAATATTTTGCTTTTGGAGCCTTCACTTAAATTTTGCCAAGGTTTCTTTTAAAATTTCAAATGATACTTGTTGCCTATCATTTTTCCATTTTCACTCAGCCCTTCTGCAAATTTGCCTAAAAATATGGATTTCACTATTCATCCTGTGACTGAGTTTTTGATTCCCTGTATTTCAAGCGTGCAATCTCATCTAAAATTTCTGTACAAACAGAATTAAAATAACTAAAATACGCATCAATACTAAGGTCCCGAGAGGAAAACTCTAAATCATGATATAATTATGGTGGTGGGACATAATGGTGGGGAATGAATGAGTTCATTTAAATGATAAGGCACGGGACTTAGTTACAACTTTACTGCTTATTTATAATCTATATATAATCTTACCTATAACTATACTATAACTTTTGATTTTGTTGTTAAATGTTCTGCATGCACTTCTGACACGTTAACGTGTTTTAAAGTGCAGGTTTTTCAAAACAATAGCACTATTGTCTCCGTGTAAACTTCAATGCAAGAAATGTGTGAAAATGATCATGTCATGCGCATGCATATTACATGTTTATACTATACAAGTGCTCTGTAAAAAAAATAAAATAAAAAATAAAAATGCATGTGCACAAGTGTGTAGTGTTTCTTTCCAAAGTGACATTGTCAGCTTCTGTCCTGCAGCATAATACAGCATTTTTAGTCATTTTCAAGTAAACACACCCTAAAAAGCTAAAACTGATTTATGTTTTACTAAATGAATTGAATATGTTATGCATCACAAATGATCAGATTGTATCAAAATGCTGTTTTGGGATGATGTAGTTTTACTTCCACTGAATCTACATATTCTGCATGGACAGACAAACACATGAAAGTAACATTAACTAAATCTAAACCTTGTGCATTGCCAATAAATACATTTCAATCATGACAACTCTCAAAATAGTTTTAGCGTGTTAATGGATGCTATTAAAAGATCACTGATCACAAGATTGCAGGCTGATTCTGAGAATCCTGATGTGAAGATGAGGAAGAGTTAGAAGTCTTTGAAGGATCTCTAAGTTTGCGTCAGGCTGCGGCCTCGTCTTTCTAATCATCAAAGACCTTCTGCCTCAAACTGGTCCTCTCTCAGTGCAATTTAAGCAAAGATCAACTGAAGCCTCAACAAGTTGCATCAGCACTCTTTCAACAGGCAAGAAGTGCAAGTATCACCTACTACTTTTCACAAAGGTGTTAGAACAAAGAAACTGATGTTTCTTTTGATCAGCTGGTTTGCTGAATATCAAATGCTGCCATATTTCATGCTTTTATTATTTACTCTGCTTCAGCTTTAACCCTTTTCCCAAAAGAAACAGTTTTGTGTGTGTGTTAGAATAGCTTGAAGTGTATTTAAAGGGGTCATATGATGTTACATGCACTTTTACAAGTAGTTTGAACTGAAATGTGTGTTGGCAGTGTGTGTACACAACCACCCTAAAATGAGTTTCACAATGAATGCGGCTAAAGTAAACAGTCCCTCAGAGAGCGGCTCGGAAGAGAGGGGCGGAGTCAGCAGAGCTCATTAACATTTAAAGGGAAATGCTAAAAAACTGCATGCTGAACAGAGCTCATTCTGACAGGGTAAAACAGGTGTTTTTTATACTACCATTGAGAAATTTTAACCAAACTATGTTACAGACTTTTCATTAAGACCCTAAAGAATCATATCAACTTGTGGAAAATGGGCATCCTATGACCCCTTTAATAAAGTCTTGTTTGTATCACACTTGAGGTTCATCATTGTTTTGCTCATAACTGGCGTCTCTAATCATACTGATCACAGCTACTGACAGTGTTGGATAATTCGAAAGGACATTCATTTTATCTTAATAGTTTGCCTTAATAAACAGATACCCCTCTGAAGGTTGAATCTGGCTGACATACTAAAACTAAATGTTAGAGAGCAGTTACTGTAAGCATAAAGAGTCCTGACGGCATTATAAAAAACAAAAAACACATTTTCAAAGACAATGTAGAATAAAAGCATGCTCCACTGTGTCGAATGCCTTGTAGAAGTAAAAAAAATCTAATCAGAATCGTCAAGGATATCTAAAATTAATCTGAGATTATTATTATAAATGTGCCTACTTTTAAAGCCAGCCTGAGATTCATCGATTAAATAGCTCATAACTTTGAGTGAAAAGTTTGTAATCAGTGTTAAGTAAACAGATTAGATGCCAGATTTCAATAAGAAGTGGATCCTTTTTATCTTTTTGGATCAGAGAAGTCGCACCTTGTGTCAAGCTAGAAGGAAGAGATGATCTCAGAAAACTCTCTGCATAGACTTCCGCAAGGAACGGAGCTAAAAGTTCAGAGGATGTCTTATAAAACTCTGCTGTGATACCATCATTCCCCGGAGACTTGCTGACTTTGTGGATCGCATTATAGATTTCTCAAGAGAGATAGGCTCGTCACATTAATTTTTCTCAAACTTGTGCATCTTTTCTGGCATTTTCCTACTGAAATAAATATTTAGTGCAGCTGCAGCGGGCATGTGAGGAAAATATGATGAATTCATTCAGACCTGAGCGATGTTGAGTGCTTTTGTGTGTTATTTGTGTGACTGTTTCAATGTTTGAAGAGAGAACTGCTACTGAATGTCAAGTCAAAAGTCAAAGTTTGAGATGTGTGAGGGGAATTGATGGGTATCGGTATCAAGTGTTGCTGCTGTGATTTGATTTCTATTCTTCTGACATCTTTGACAGATCAAATTTGTTACTTTACATTGTTAAAATATACTGGAACAGAAACGGCTAAATACTTTATTACGCATTAGTGCTTGTTTTTGTATTGTTGATGTTTCATTGTCAGGATATATGACAAAAGCAGGCTCTGCTGAAAGATAATACTGTTATAATAATGTTGTTAGCTGATGTCTTCAGATAGCTGATGTCTTCAGATCTCCTGTCAATGGACACTTAAAGCTCATTTTCATTGATGTCAACAGACGGAGGGTTATTTTTTTTTTACAAACATGCATTTTTTAATTAATTCTTTAAAATGTTTTTTTTTCTGTTTCTAGATATCTGCTGTTATTTTTAATGAACAAACAGAATAATGTTAGAATTAGAAATAAACATTTGTGAATTAGCGTTAGTTGTTTTGCAATATACAGACATAGATGCTTAAATGTGTCATTTTGCATATGAGTCAAAGACAAAAGGGGTTTATATAGCTAGCTAGCTAAATAAATAAATGAATAAAATATAGCTGCAAGCAGCGATTACCGGGGTTCAAGCACTTTAAGGCTTTTATTGCATCTAAGCTGTTATAGTCTTGGCCAACCTGAAATTTTGAACTGACATTACAACACATCCATGATTAGTGGTGGAAAGAGTACTAAGAAATTGTACTTAAGTAAAAGTATTGCTACTTAAGGAATGATTTACTTGAGTACAAGTAAAAGTACTGAAAATAATATGAATCAAGTAAGAGTAAAAAAGTAGTTTGCTGAAAAACTACTCAAGTTACTGCGTTACAAAGTACTTTAGTATTATTTTTCTATGTTTACCCAAAATGAAACGACGTGAGCATTATGGAGCAGGGTTAACCCTAACCCTAACTCTCATGTACTGTAATGTCTGTTTCACAAGCCAGAGCCAGGAAATCCCTTATATGGACAAATGCATCAGATATCACTACAGCTGAATAACATGCAGATAGAGACGCTTTGACTGATGAAACGTGGAAGACAATAAACACACAATTGCAATGCAACACTAATTGACATAGAAAATATTCTTTATAAAGATCTTTACTGTGATACAAGCTGTCTCACTGTGAAAAGAAGCAACATGGAACCACAGAAGCTAACTGTTTATTAAAATATACTGGAACAGAAACGGCTAAATACTTTATTACGCATTAGTGCTTGTTTTTGTATTGTTGATGTTTCATTGTCAGGATATATGACAAAAGCAGGCTCTGCTGAAAGATAATACTGTTATAATAATGTTGTTAGCTGATGTCTTCAGATAGCTGATGTCTTCAGATCTCCTGTCAATGGACACTTAAAGCTCATTTTCATTGATGTCAACAGACGGAGGGTTATTTTTTTTTTACAAACATGCATTTTTTAATTAATTCTTTAAAATGTTTTTTTTTCTGTTTCTAGATATCTGCTGTTATTTTTAATGAACAAACAGAATAATGTTAGAATTAGAAATAAACATTTGTGAATTAGCATTAGTTGTTTTAGAATATACAGACATAGATGCTTAACTGTGTCATTTTGATTATGAGTCAAAGACAAAGGGGGTTTATATAGCTAGCTAGCTAAATAAATAAATGAATAAAATATAGCTGCAAGCAGCGATTACCGGGGTTCAAGCACTTTAAGGCTTTTATTGCATCTAAGCTGTTATAGTCTTGGCCAACCTGAAATTTTGAACTGACATTACAACACATCCATGATTAGTGGTGGAAAGAGTACTAAGAAATTGTACTTAAGTAAAAGTATTGCTACTTAAGGAATGATTTACTTGAGTACAAGTAAAAGTACTGAAAATAATATGAATCAAGTAAGAGTAAAAAAGTAGTTTGCTGAAAAACTACTCAAGTTACTGCGTTACAAAGTACTTTAGTATTATTTTTCTATGTTTACCCAAAATGAAACGACGTGAGCATTATGGAGCAGGGTTAACCCTAACCCTAACTCTCATGTACTGTAATGTCTGTTTCACAAGCCAGAGCCAGGAAATCCCTTATATGGACAAATGCATCAGATATCACTACAGCTGAATAACATGCAGATAGAGACGCTTTGACTGATGAAACGTGGAAGACAATAAACACACAATTGCAATGCAACACTAATTGACATAGAAAATATTCTTTATAAAGATCTTTACTGTGATACAAGCTGTCTCACTGTGAAAAGAAGCAACATGGAACCACAGAAGCTAACTGTTTAAACACGACTGATGTTATATAGTGATTTTGGAGCAAAACATTGATATTAGTCTCATAAATTGTCATGTTTGACGCTAAGTTAAGCAAACATGCTACCTATCCCTGTTGCCAGGAGCAACTGTTTTATAACTAATTTTGAATAGTACATTCACGTATAAGATTATGTGGTTGTTTTTAAGAAGAGCAAAAGCAAAGAAGGGTAAGTGAGGGTTTAAAAGAAAAGAAAGGGTCTAAAACAGTGTGAATTGAAATGTGCCAGTAAAAAATAACATGGTGCATGGGTAAGTTTGGGCATCGTTTGAATTTTAATGATTTAGATTCTTGTCAATTCCTAATTTTGATTCCAATAAGGTAAAAAAAATATATAATAATAATAAATCAATTAAAAATGAAAAATCTTAGATATCATTCACATTGATTCTAACTCTTATTGCAAAATATTGTTAGCTGAATACTATGAATACAAATCAACAGGCCAAAGAACACTTACACAAGGATGTGTAACGAATCAGCTCATGAGGAAATATGAATAATTAATCATAACTAGTTATAATTAATTATGAATATTTAGATTCCGCTGTAGATATTTACTTGACCTCTCAGGGTCAACTGTCTTGTCAATTCTAAGAACGTTAATTTCCTGGTTAAGGGAAATAACTTTCACATAAACACTTAAACTGGTCTAACATACACATACACACACACATACAGTTGGTATAGGAAAGGGTTAGAGCTAAAACAGTAAAGAAGAAATGAGGAATGAAATTATGGAACCATTTGCATATTCAACAGATATACACCTGAGGGAAACGTCAGATTCTTAGTTCAAACACACCTTGGTAAAAAGGTGCAACTGATACCTAATGTAAGTTTGATACTTGCAAGTCTCCTCTGTCTGAAAGAGATTCCTGATGCAATCTTAAGGCCCAAGATCTTGCTGAAGTTGGTTGATGAGAAAGAACCAGTTTGAGTCAGAGAATCTTGGTGAAATGGAAAGGTTGAGGCCGAAGCCTGGCACGAGCTTAGGGTTTCCTATGAATTATTTAGTAGAAAAGTCCATTTCTACTGTGCGTTGTGCCTCTTGCTCTGGAAAATGCAGTGAGAGTCTCTGCTCACATTCCTTTAGATCGTAAATGTATCGGGTGTCAGGGTTGCTATGGAACCAGGGGCCTGTTCGGCTTCCTGGGGTGTTACAGAGTATTTGTTAAATCTAGCTAACAAAATATATATTGTGTGTTTGAGTGGTCCAGACGCTACAGATGTGTGTGCAGCAGAGAAAACACAGAAATGGGGGACAGAAATGTAAAAAAAAAAAAAATTACAACAACAAACTTTTGACTTTTGTCTATTTGACAGGCTTTATTTTTTCTTATGTATTTTAATTGGATAAGAAATCAAATACACTGCTGGATGATAACCAATAATTATTATATAACCAATAATATTTTTTTCTGTATTTTCCTAATTACAGTTCTAGGATTGGTTTATACAAACACATAATAAGGCAGAATAGTTTCTTACCTCGAAATGACCTGAAATGACCTTTTTTAGCTACAGCAATAATAGGATGCCTTTGTCCATATTAGGGATTTCCTGCACATCATAAGTTATTACTATACTGGGCTGTTTTGGACTTTCTGAGTGAGAGCGGCTTCGAGTATGAATGAAACATGCACTGCATGAGAGTGTTCAGCACTCAGTAATGTCCATATCGTCAAAGACTATAGAATAATCTTAAAGGAACTTTGACCTCGTTTTGGATATGAATAAATAGACTATCATGTTTATACGCCCATGTGCTCACACATCCAAAGCATGCACACAGAAAAAGTGGTTTTAAATGCATGTAACTGACAGATAAATTATGGTTGATCGATCAGCCAGATGCATTTAAAATGCATGCTCTCTTATTTCAGTGTTGTTGTTAATGATGAGGTTATTTTAGCTTCGTACATTTAGTTTAACTGCACTGTTAAAGAGAGCGATTTTTACCATTCAACTGAACTATGTGCATGTATTTTAGACACTTACATTGTTCTTGCTCCATCCATGCAATAACTTCATCCGTCAAAGCAAAGTGCGTTTTGAAGGCCCGCCCCCGCAGCTGAACTGGAAGTTTTGATTGGTTCTGCACCCGAGTCAGACCTGTCTGTTATTGGCTGAAGCGCAAGGCTCCACCCCGGGAGTTTGAAAAGTGTTTATTTTGTTTGTACTTCGTACTTTTGGTGAAAAATAAATGTAGCAAAGTTGAATACTTTAGTTTTATTCTACTCAAGTAAAAGTAAAAGTACCACAATTTAATTATACTCAAGAAAGTAGAAGAAATGTAAAAATGTACTCGAGTACTGTAACGAAAGTATTTGTAATTAGTTACTTTCCACCTCTAGAAATATCTAACCCAAACTATAGCAGAAACTCATTACATAATTTCCCCATACTTTATAATCTC
>NW_015507706.1:84767-85159 GCF_001515645.1 Sinocyclocheilus grahami | reverse complement strand
AAACGCATTTATAAAAACATTTGATAAACATGTCATCTGTAATCTTAACCGTTTCTCAAAACTCATTACATTAGTAGGTCAGCAAGTCGACAAATAACTAAAACTCTTTGTTCAAAGCAAACACTAGTTTGAGTGTAAAATAAAAATTCATTCAACAATTTCTTAAAACTTAGTACCAATAAGTACAACAAACAACTTCAGCATATTTCTTGAATGTCTGCGTAAACATTTAGTTACTATATTTAGTGAAATAGCCAAGGATGGAAACTCAGTAAGACTCACCAATAACGTTTCTCTGTAGAAGATCAGCATCCTCATATCAGCGAGCAGCAGTCTTATAGCTACAGAACTCTACTGTCATTTTACATTATTTGCTCAAATGCAACATTTAA
>NW_015507706.1:82406-83576 GCF_001515645.1 Sinocyclocheilus grahami | reverse complement strand
GCATCTTCAGCACAGTTTGCAGTGCAGGCTGCAATATTAATAATATTACATTTTCTTGTCTCTTAGAAATGCACTGCTGACAGTAGCTTGAGTTTGAATGCAGATGTAAGTTTATGTTCATTAACTAACTATATGGGTTCTAGGTATTTGCATGAAAAACAGTAGTCTAAATACACAAACGCTATAGCTTAATCACAAAAAATACTGTATTTATATTCCATTACTCATTTATTACAATTAATTCATGTCTATATTAATAATATAATCAAATTTGATATGAATATCCCACATTTCTGCCACAATACCATGGTGCCGTTAGTGTAACTACAGTAAATCCATGGTAAATGATGGTGATTTGTAGATGGAAAAGTCTTCTGACTGTATCATTGCTCACAGTGTTTCTGCTGTTTGTCAGCACTGTTTCATCTGGATATAAACTAGTTTAAATCACTGAGTCATTTGTGTTCTTCACTGAATTCAAGCTCTTCACACTGGATCTCACATCGCTGTTTAGTGTCGTGTGATCGAGAATCATCAGAGAATAACTCATCTGCTCTAGTGAGCTCGCGCTGCGCTGCTGCTTGTACTTTGATTCTGCGTTAACAAGGTTAAACAAGGCCTTAAACCACACTACTGTAGGTCTGCACAATGACATATTCTTAATGGTTAATTATTGACATTGCTAATCTAATTGTGATAATTACTGTCAATTTATAGAAATTACATTTAATGTTTGTTTTTAAAGAGGTCATATGATGTTGCTAAAAAGAACATTATTTTGTGTATTTGGTGTAATGCAATGTGTTTATGCGATTAAAGGTTCAAAAAACACATTATTTTCCATGTACTCTACATTATTGTTGCTTCTCTATGCCCCGCCTTTCTGAAACACGTCGATTTTTACAAAGGCTACTCTCCCAGGAAACAGTCCTCGTCCTCTTTAAAATGTGCTGCACACATCTGAATATTTGGGTTGAACTGTTCTGGAACAGTGTTGTAGATACAACTTAACCACTGATTTCTAGTTGTGTCCTCTTTTGGAAGGACAAACAAAGTAGTTTCGCTTTCACAAGGAAACACACAGCATATCCACAACATGGCCGCGGCGGCAACAGCGAGGATAAACGTTACGCCTTCTTTCTTTGCGTGAACATTTGGGCGGCGTTATGC
>NW_015507706.1:76840-81728 GCF_001515645.1 Sinocyclocheilus grahami | reverse complement strand
GACTGGGCTGCAGCCCATGGGCCCCGCCTTGTAGGGGGCCCCGCCTTTGCCCGTTTACGTTTGTTTGATTTGTTCAGTTATGCCAGTAAGAAATTATTATTAGCCGCATTTCCACTGCGCTCGCAAGAGCTAAAAGGGCCAGCCGGGGCTACAGCTTACAATTACGACCTTCGAGGCCACCAAAACTGGTATTTATTATGATTATTTCACATAGAAGAAGGACAGGTATTGATCGCGTCTGCGCCGATTAGTTTATCACATGACTACTTTGAACAGCTTCGTCAAGTGTTCACGCCTCATTTCATTACAGATGATGATTCTACATTATATTAATATTCCACTAAATTTTGCGATCTGAAGAGTTTGAGCGCTTTCTCCCGTCTCACTGCCATCACACGTGGGGCAGAAATGTCATCAAAATTATAAAAAAAAAATAATTAAATAGCCATTTAATGAGTTTCTGTTTTTATAACATATGCCTATTAGCCTATCACACAAACAAGAGTCCTGCCCCTGGACTCAAATGAAGGTGTAGAACCATCTCAAGGATGATCAGAAGAAATGGACAGCACCTGAGTTAAATATATGAGTGTCACAGCAAAGGGTCTGAATACTTAGGACCATGTGATATTTCAGTTTTTCTTTTTTAATAAATCTGCAAAAATGTCAACAATTCTGTGTTTTCTGTCAATATGGGGTGCTGTGTGTACAATAATGAGGAAAAAAAATTAACTTAAATGATCTTAGCAAATGGCTGCAATATAACAAAGAGTGATTCACGCCTCATTTCATTACAGATGATGATTCTACATTATATTAATATTCCACTAAATTTTGCGATCTGAAGAGTTTGAGCGCTTTCTCCCGTCTCACTGCCATCACACGTGGGGCAGAAATGTCATCAAAATTATAAAAAAAAAAATTTAAATAGCCATTTAATGAGTTTCTGTTTTTATAAAATATGCCTATTAGCCTATCACACAAACAAGACTCCTAGTAGTCCCAGACTTGTAGTGTATAGGGCCCAAACATAACCTCAAGCCCAGGGGTCCCCGGTCCCCTAAGTCCTGCCCTGGTGGTATGTTAAGATGAGGGAAGATGCCCCCTAAAGAACAATGTGCATTTACCTGTAAATTGAAACATATTTATACAGAAATGTAGCATGTATAGGATGATGACGATGATGCATCAGTCAATGTGATACGAGAGAAAAATAGAATAATTTGACATTTGATCTATGACAACTAAATAAACAAATCTAGCACTACAGGGAGTAAGATAGCCTCGTATTTATTCTTAAAAAATGCATTCCCAAGTAAATTACCTCTTATAACATTTGTATTAATATTTATTATTTATTTATTTATTAAATATTAACTATTTATATAAATACTAAATCATTCTCACACTGTATTTTGGCAATTTACTTGAATAACTGGTAAAAGACAAAGCAGAATCTCAAGTAAAAGAGAATCATCTGAAAGTTACTTTTGAATTATAATAAGTGTTACATTTAAACCTAAATTATGTGCCAATTCTGAGGGGTCTAATTACCCCAAGGGTCTAATTTTATCATTTCACTTCAAAATAAAATATTGCTTACTCCACAAATCTGAAAATATTAATGTGTTCACAGATCCCTACTTATCAAATACACAATGTTATAGACAACGTCAAAATACAGTCATAGATTTTCCAGTGACACAAAACTAAATCAACCTCAAAACTGTTTCGACTAAATCTGAATAAATCTCATAAATGTTGATAATCAGATGAAATGACAAAAATGCTGTCTATGATCAAAAAAATTAGGGTGAGAGTGGAGGGACATCTTGCCCCGTCTTACCCTACATGTGTTATGAACATAAGCTTGTACATATGTACTTGTCAGTCAGCCATAATCACAAAATGATCTCAAAAAATTATTATACCTCTCTTTCTTTTGAACGCTGGGTCTGCAGCGTCATCTTCACATACAGTGTGCTGCGGTGACGATACTTTAGTGGACTCTGAAAACAAAAATAAAGCCGGCCTGATCATTTACGAATCTCTGCATAAAGCTGACAAACTATGAATCATTCAGGTTTGTTTTATGGTTGTTGTTTTTTTACTATAACCTTACAACTCATGGAGGATAAAGATACTGTATATTCCAAATAAACCAAGTACATGTCACTATTTTTAGGCTTTAGTCTCATAAATAAAGGCTGTGCCTCAATATAAATATGTTTTGTGACAAACATTAATATATACACATGTACCAGACATGTTCACAAATCTTTATTCTATTTTTAGCAATATTTTTTTTCAACTAGTTACTGTAATTATCAGCATATGAGGCTAAATCGAGCGCATAAGCTGCACGTCTTCAGTGGAAGCAAACAGAAAACAGATTTGGCAACAAAACGTCTCAGGTTACTTATGTAACCATGGTTCCCTGAGTAGGGAACGAGACACTGCGTCCTCAAGGGGGCGCTATGGGGAACGCCTCGTCATGACCCGTGTCTGAAGCATACATTGAAAAAACACCAACAACACGTTGGCCGGCGACAGCCATGACGTCACTACCGGTGAGACTATAGTATAAATAGGCGCCGGGAGAACACATCATCCACTTCTTCATCTGAAGCTTGCGTCCGAAGCATGGCAAGAAACCTAGAGGACGCAGTTAGTGTCACATCAATCATTTGTATTATTACTATCAAAATGTTCTTTCAATTGAAAAGTTCTTCATGAATCATGTTTGTGAAAAGTACGTCATAAATTTTTTTCTATTGTTTTTGTGCATAAATAATAAAAGACGATGAGAAATGAGCTTGAGATCAGATCTGAATTGATGTTTGTATCATGAATATAATGATTCCTCACAAGACTGACACGAGCTTCAGGAGAGTTTCTGACATTATAACATAAAACATTCATCACAGCATTTAATCACATATACTGTAACTACAGAAAAGCTGGATTACATTATTATGGGATCTCTTTCAAGCTGTGCTTTTATTTACTTATTTTTTATTTACTGTTTTTTATTTACTAAAATATGTAAAAATGTGATAAAATATGTATAATCTGCTGATTTGATAATAATAGCAACCACAATATGATTTTTTAATTATTTGAATTAATAAAGAGATATGTTATGATTACAATAATACTACTGTACTCTTAAATAAAACATATGTATGCATGTATTATTATTATTGTTAATAATAATTATTATAATAATAATAAATATTAATGTAATTAAATTTTTGATTTGATTTTACACCAGTAAAAAAAAAAAACTCTTACTGCAATAATTATATTACACTTAAAAATAAAAAGTCAGTATTTAATAATGAAATAAAATGATTATTTTGGCTATTACTATAATTTAAATTATATCAAATATGATAAGAAAAAAGAAATGGTTATGATAATAATCATAATAACAAAAATATCAATAATATTTATATATTATAATTGTATTATTTATATTACAAGATAATAATAATAGTAATAATAATAATATAATTAAAATACTAACTTTATTTTACAGCAATTGTACCATTTTTAATGGATTTGTTAACATTTAAATAACAATAAAACAAAACGATTATTATTATTGATTAATTGTAATTGCAATAATCCAATTGTACTGTAAAATAGATATTATAATTATAATATATTCATTTTCTCATTTGTTATAATTAATAATTAACAATAATAATAATTATAATAAAATAAAATATTACAATATAAAATATTTTGGTTATTTAAATGTATAATAATAATAATAATTATTATTATTATTATTATTTTAAACAAGTGTGTGTTCAAAAAGTAAAGAAATGCTTATATATTACTTAACTGTGTCATGGTATTCTGCTGGTGTGCCCTAGATGGCCACCAGAGGACACTGTTTTGTGTGAGCACATGGCTGCTTGTGTGTTTGTAGGTGCCATGTGCTCTCCTGTCTTATTTGTCTGTCCCCTCCCATCTTGTTACCTCATTTTTGTTTCAGTTGCTCCTCGTTTGTCTCCCTATTTATTCTCCTGGTGTCTGCAGTCCTGTGCTGATCCGTTGTTTTACATCAGTGTTACTTGTGGTGTGGGTAATGTCTACCCATATTGCTGTTTCCTGCCTTGCAGTGTTGTGCTTTGTCCCAAGCCTGCCTGTTTTTCCCCCTCGGGGTAGTTTTAGTTTGTTTTGTTTCATTTTATTATTAAAAAGTACAATTCTTCTCCTGCATTTGAGTCCACGCCTCATCACTCTCCGGTACCATGACAAAAACAGCCCTGGGAAAGCATAAGCCTATGGCGTATACATGCATGGACATAATTACACCACTCATCTAATAGAACTAGAAGAGAGATGTAGCCACAATCAGATGGCAAAAGCAGGTCATGTAATTATAATAAGCAGTTTATGACATTTCCAGAAGAGGCCTGTGCCTGTGCAATAGGGTGACCATTCGTCCTCTTTTTCCCATACATGTACTCTTTTCGAACCTAAAAAAAATGTGTCCAGCCATGATTTCTAAATTGCCCAAAATGTCCGGGGTTCAGCCATTCATTGTGAGTTTTTGCATTGCTTTGACCTTTCTCTTTATCTCCCGCCTTCTTGCACGCCACCACTGGTCGGTCATGTACACAAACATTGGTCAAACTGCATCTCAATCATCTCTAATTTTTATTTGTCTTTTCTCGTCTTAGACCTGATGGTGCTGAAAGAGGAGAGTCAAGAACTGATTGAAATGGAAGAGAAAGATCAATATGAGAATCAACACGATTTTATAACTGGAGAAACATCTTTGAGTTGCTCACAGACTGAAATAACTTCCTCAAGAAAAATGGATCAAAAGACAGGAAGTAGTAGTTATTTCACCTGCCAACAGTGTGGAAAG
>NW_015507706.1:71326-73469 GCF_001515645.1 Sinocyclocheilus grahami | reverse complement strand
AAATATGTTATGATTACAATAATACTACTGTACTCTTAAATAAAACGCATGCATGTATTATTATTATTGTTAATAATTATTATTATAATAATAATAAATATTAATGTAATTTAATTTTTGATTTGATTTTATACCAGTAAAAAAAAAATCTTACTGCAATAATTATATTGCACTTAAAAATAAAAAGTCAGTATTTAATAATGAAATAAAATGATTATTTTGGCTATTACTATAATTTAAATTATAACAAATATTATAAGAAATAAAGAAATGTTATGATAATAATCATAATAACAAAAATATCAATAATATTTATATATTATAATTGTATATTATTTATATTACAACAATTTAACAAATCAATAAAAAAATTATTGCAATAATATTACTGCAATATTTATTAAATAAAAAGTCATTATTTATTAATAAAAATATAAGATGTATAAAATAATATAAAAACAATATAAAATAAAAACTCAATATGTAATAATGATGATAATAATAATAGTAATAATAATAATATAATTAAAATACTAACTTTATTTTACAGCAATTGTACCATTTTTAATGGATTTGTTAACATTTAAATAACAATAAAACAAAACGATTATTATTATTGATTAATTGTAATTGCAATAATCCAATTGTACTGTAAAATAGATATTATAATTATAATATATTCATTTTCTCATTTGTTATAATTAATAATTAACAATAATAATAATTATAATAAAATAAAATATTACAATATAAAATATTTTGGTTATTTAAATGTATAATAATAATAATAATTATTATTATTATTATTATTTTAAACAAGTGTGTGTTCAAAAAGTAAAGAAATTCTTATATGTTACTTAACTGTGTCATGGTATTCTGCTGGTGTGCCCTAGATGGCCACCAGAGGACACTGTTTTGTGTGAGCACATGGCTGCTTGTGTGTTTGTAGGTGCCATGTGCTCTCCTGTCTTATTTGTCTGTCCCCTCCCATCTTGTTACCTCATTTTTGTTTCAGTTGCTCCTCGTTTGTCTCCCTATTTATTCTCCTGGTGTCTGCAGTCCTGTGCTGATCCGTTGTTTTACATCAGTGTTACTTGTGGTGTGGGTAATGTCTACCCATATTGCTGTTTCCTGCCTTGC
The DNA here is from genome assembly GCF_001515645.1 of Sinocyclocheilus grahami. NCBI lineage: Eukaryota > Metazoa > Chordata > Actinopteri > Cypriniformes > Cyprinidae > Sinocyclocheilus > Sinocyclocheilus grahami. The sequence continues at coordinate 72,329 of NW_015507706.1, read as the reverse complement.
AGTGTTGTGCTTTGTCCCAAGCCTGCCTGTTTTTCCCCCTCGGGGTAGTTTTGGTTTGTTTTGTTTCATTTTATTATTAAAAAGTACAATTTTTCTCCTGCATTTGAGTCCACGCCTCATCACTCTCCGGTACCATGACAAAAACAGCCCTGGGAAAGCATAAGCCTATGGCGTATACATGCATGGACATAATTACACCACTCATCTAATAGAACTAGAAGAGAGATGTAGCCACAATCAGATGGCAAAAGCAGGTCATGTAACTATAATAAGCAGTTTATGTCATTTCCTGAAGAGCCTGTGCAATAGGGTGACCATTCGTCCTCTTTTTCCCAAACATGTACTCTTTTCGGACCTAAAAAAAAATGTGTCCAGCCATGATTTCTAAATTGCCCAAAATGTCCGTTGTTCACCCATTCGTTGTGAGTTTTTGCATTGCTTTGACCTTTCCCGCCTTATTGCACGCCACCACTGGTCGGTCATGTACACAAACATTGGTCAAACTGCATCTCAATCATCTCTAATTTTTATTAGTCTTTTCTCTCGTCTTAGACTTGATGCTGCTGAAAGAGGAGAGTCAAGAACTGATTGAAATGGAAGAGAAAGCTCAATATAAGAATCAACACGATTTTATAACTGGAGAAACATCTTTGAGTTGCTCACAGACTGAAATAACTTCCTCAAGAAAAATGGATCAAACGACAGGAAGTAGTAGTTATTTCACCTGCCAACAGTGTGGAAAGCGTTTCAGTAAAAAAGAAGGTATTAAAAGACACATGAGAATTCACACAGGAGAGAAGCCTTATGCCTGCCATCAGTGTGGAAAGTGTTTCAGTCAAAAAATAACTCTTAAAAGCCACACTGGCCCAAGGTAGTACCCACATAGGCTACCTCTATATGGGTTCTGAATGGGGAAACACATATGGGGCCCTCTTGGCCAAACCATACTGGCTTGACATGGGCAAACACAATCAGTCCCATATAGGCTGCCTACACTGGCCCA
>NW_015507706.1:68533-71224 GCF_001515645.1 Sinocyclocheilus grahami | reverse complement strand
TGAATTAAGTGTAATGTTTCTCTAAAAATATTATCAGAAATATATGGAGACGCATCTATTATCAGAAATTAGAGCTGCACGATTAATCGTTAAAATTTCATAATCTAGATCCAAACCCCATTTACTCTTTATTCCTAAATGACAACGATTGTTGTCGCATACTAACACCGTGTCTACACCAGGCGTGACAGTTGTCATGTTGCGCCATGGCACAACAGCTAAAGTCTGTCTACTAGACGCGACAAAGCGACCGTTGAAAATCATTTAACTAGGTGTCAGTACATCATAAATAGAACGAAGCATCAGTTTGCTGTCGGGGATTTATCATGTCGCATCGCATCCCGTGTAGAGTCACTGATTATAATGGGTTCTATTGCATTTAGTCGCGCTGCTCTGGTCTGGTGTCACTGGTGTCGATATGGTGTAAACATCCATTTGTTTTAAAAAGCAAACTTAACATCGGTCTTTTTTTAAATCCTAACTAGGAGACGACAAGCACACAAAGTTTTGTGCTGTGCTGCTCATACTAACCAAGCAATAAACACCCCTTCCCATGCTTGGTGTCTTGCAGATCAGAGTCCGAAACAGTCACTTGTGGGACAACGTTGTCCTGCACCGCTTCAGTCAATAAGTAGAAAGAGAATTTTAGATTGACATGGTCGTCATTTATTATATTCTTTAATATAATATTACAACATTAGCTCATTTTGTGCATCAAACATCATTTCTACTTCAATACACATTCGCAAAACTTTTCTAGTTCAGTTTTCAATTTGATCAAGTGTTTACATGTTCTATTTAATGGATTAGAGAAGGTTTATCCCACCTTTCTAAAGCAATTGAAATTGTAATCGGTTTGAGCATTTTTATTTCAATTGATTTGTTTACGTGGAGCTTTTTCAGAGCACAATGCTTCTTGTCAATGCACCTACTGATCCAGACAGAGAGGGCAATTGTCATGTGTAGGTATGACTGTGTCACAGTTTTTCACTGACACTTAATGTTTTTTTTTTTTTTTTTTCTGTGTTAGAATTATTCAAATTATCACAGAAGTACTGGGATAAAAGTTTAGTTTGGATATAAACACTGTCTACAGTAGCGATCAAAATAGAGCAAATCATTTGAAAAAGTTGACACATCAGATAAGTGTCAACTTTTTCAAATGATTTGCTCTATTTTGATCAGAGAGGGCAAATGACGTTACACCAGTAGGTGCCGACAAGTGACTGTTAAACAAATGTATTTGTCATTGAATCATTCATTTAAGAGATTCATTAAAAAACCCAGATTAATCCAGTAATGAAACAAGTTAAGTATATGTATTAATGAATTATTTAATCATTCATTCAGACCATTTTTAAATGAATTCAGATTAAGCATTTTAAATAGACTGCAGCATTAACATTTTGTCAGAACTTCTAGTAGATTTAATTTAATTTTTAGTTGCCTGTTCAGAATTGTGATGTCTGTTTGAAACTAAAAAAAATGGGATTCTCTGCATCCAGAATTATGCAGTTCTAACTTAAGTTATTAAAACTGACTTTTAAAGAAATAGTCGACAAAAACAAAAAAATCCGTCATTTACTCACCCTCAAGTTGCTTAACACAAAATATATATATAGATATTTTGAGGAATTTTTGTAACCAAACAGTTGTGGGGTACCATTGACTTAATTTTTTTTTTCATACTGTGGAAGTCAATGGTGCCTCACAAAAAAAACTTTATGCATTATTTTGTCGGTCTATTACGTCCATGTCAGAGAGTCTGAACGTGAGAAACTACCTAACAGAAAAATATCTAAAATGCATATGCATACATTATAAGCTGATTTTATCATTACAAATTGAAATCAGAATTGTCTGAATAAATAAACAGTAATTCTCTATTAATTTGCCCTTCCAGTGATTTTCCAATATATTTACCATTGAAGTAGTTTTTTCTTATCCTTAGTATATGTTATTTCATATGGTATTTTAACATGTGTATGTAACATAATATTTCACGTTTACTAAACACATCCTAGAAAAGTTGTCTATCGGAATGGTATGTAAACACTTTGGTTTTTACTCTGTTGTTTTCCTTACTGTAGGGGAGGGCAGCATCCTCATACATCATCTTCCTGACAAAAAGTTTAAAATGTCCTTTTTTTTTAATTATTAATTTTAGTATCACCATGATTCAGCGAAGCACAAAAGTGCTATTTTAATGTTATCTTCTATAGCTGTATGTGTGTGTGTGTGTGTGTATCAGTATATATATTAAAAACTTTTTGTTTTTGTTTTGCAGAGGCTCTTAAGAAGACTGCAACCGGCAAGAAGCTGAGAGTGAACTCTCAAAATTGGTACAAGAGGACTGAGGGTGTCTAGAATGCACAAATGTATGTCTGCAGTATAAGCAGTACTGAAAAATGTATAGTTGCTGCTGCTTCTAACTGTCCCCGGTTTTTTTCTTGTGCAAATGTTCAAAGCTTTCAGTAAATACTGGTTCAAAGTGTGTTAACTTTAACAGTAATATTTTAACAATTAGGTATCAGAATATAGCATATTAAGATGGGTAGTTACAATAAAGTTAAAATTTGAAGAAATTTCAATCTCACTTTGTGCTCTAATGCTTAAAAAAAATGGTGTGGTGTTGAAAACAAAAACAAATTTCAGGTGGGCTTTAAGCATATTGTCTTGTTGGGCCCACCC
>NW_015507706.1:60326-67916 GCF_001515645.1 Sinocyclocheilus grahami | reverse complement strand
CCCGTGGACAAACCCACTTACAACCCATATTTCAGCCCATGTAGTTACCTTGTAGTACCCACATAAAAAAATAAAGCTGGGGCCAAGATGGGTCTTGCGCATGTTGCCCAGTTGGGGCCCACCTGTTGGCAAGTACAATCCCACATGAAATCCATGTGGGCAATTGACATTGGGCCATTATGGAACCCGCGGACAATCCCATTTTGGGCCCACTTTTTCAGCCCATGTCAAACCCACATGGGCCCCACACACAAGTGTTGGCTGGGTGTAAACAGTGCAAACATTCAACTTTGCTAAAATTAAATGTCTTGCTTTGGTCTACACTGGAAGTGTTCCATTAACACTGCTAAACTATAATTACTCAAACTAAAACTGAAACTAAAATATATAAAAGCTAAATAGGTTTTGTAATGGAGTTCACAAAATAAAAACTAAACTAAAACTAACAAAACCATTAATGACACTAACTAAAACTAAACTGAAATTTTTAAACGATATTAAAATAAAAACTAATTTAAAAATTCAAAACTATAATATCCTTGTTTAGCACATCCGACAGATGCTTGATTGGATTGAGATCTGGGGAATTTGGAGGCCAAGTTAACACCTCAAACTCGTGCTCCTCAAACCATTCCTGAACCATTTTTACTTTGTGGTAGGGTGCATTATCCTGCTGAAAGAGGCCACAGCCACCAGGGAATACCGTTTCCATAAAAGGGTGTACATGGTCTGCAACAATGCTTAGGTAGGTGGTACATGTCAAAGTAACATCCACACGGATGGCAGGACCCAAGGTTTCCCAGCAAAACATTGCCCAAAGCACCACACTGCCTCCGCCGGCTTTCCTTCTTCCCATAGTGCATCCTGGTGCCATGTGTTCCCCAGGTAAGCGACGCACACGCACCCGGCCATCCACGTGATGTAAAAGAAAACATGATTCATCACCAGGCCACCTTCTTCCATTGCTCCGTGATCCAGTTCTGATGCTCACATGCACACTGTTGGTGCTTTCGGCGGTGGACAGGGGTCAGCATGGCCACCCTGACTGGTCTGCGGCTATGCAGCCCCAATACACGATGCACTGTGTATTCTGACAGCTTTCCATCAGAACCAGCATTTACTTCTTGAGCAATTTGAGCTACAGTAGCCCGTCTGTTGGATCAGACCACTGCAGACCGGGAGCACCCCACAAGAGCTGCAGTTTTGGACATGCTCTGACCCAGTCGTCTAGCCATTACAATTTGGCCCGTTGTCAAACTCGCTCAATTCCTTACGTTTGACCATTTTTCCTGCTTCTAACACATCAACTTTGAGAACAAAATATTCACTTGCTGCCTAATATATCCCACTTACTAACAGGTGCCGTGATGAAGAGACAATCAGTGTTATTAACTTCACCTGTCAGTGGTCATAATGTTATGCCTGATTGGTGTATATTTAAATAGAATGGAAGTTATAGATTGTACTGCATGTTAGCTTGCTTATTGTGCCCGAGCATAATTTAAGTCCATATGTCTTACTAACATGAAACTATGCTTCTAACCACAGGTCGAGAGCTGTAGTTCCAACCACGTAAGTTTGCGAGACTGTTTGGGAATGTTTGTTTTAACTATGGTTTTAAACACTGAATAGTTTACATATTGGTAATATATAACTATATTGGTAATGACGGAACTTGCGACCATAGTTGGCTAACAATGCTTTTGAGAAACACACCCCAGAGCATTTTGTGTTTCTGAAGGAGGGGCTTCATCGAAACAGAAAGTAAACAAAGCGTCTGAGACCGACTGGGAATACAGTAGGGCTGCTCGATTATCATAATCATGATCATAATCACGATTATTATGGTCAATATTGTAATCATGATTATTTAACATGTTTATGAATGGGCCAAATGACCAAAACTTTATATGAGTGATTAATTGATATACTTTATGTCAAATATATGTTTTGTAAATAAGGTTGTTATGACATCTAGATTTTAGAGACCAGTGAAACTTCACAATTCTCAATACCACAGCAGAATACTAGGATAACTTGTATTAGGAAAAAAGTTCTCAAATTATTGAAAATAATTAAACTGTTGTAATATAGTAATTTGTCACTGTTGTACTGATGGCATTGGGTGTTGCTGCTGATCTGTTTTCTTCCTACTTCCTTTTTTCAGTCGTGATAATAAAAAAACCCACGTGAAACCTCAACATAAACTGTCAGTAATACAATAAAAACAAAGCAAACGACAAATGCAATAGAAAAACACGATACAAATGAAAGAGTGCTTTAAGGTTTTTTATGGAAGTCTAAAGTATTCAGCTAAAAACCTACTACAGAAATGTAATAATCTAATGTAAAACAAAACCGCATAGTCTTCACTGTAAGAATTAAACTTTCTTTGTTTCTTATTAAAGCTAAAAAAAAAAGTCCTTCAGTCAAGAGCAGTGAGTGATCTGTTGTTTGATATAGTCTGTTGTCACTTTCAGAGCTGCATGGATCCAATTTACTGTTACACACACATTTTCATTCTCAACTGTTTACTTTCACTTAAGACATAACCAGTGAGGGTTTACATCAATAATCATCAAGCGCCGCATTTTGACACATTTTTGCATGCATTTCACTGTTTAGGCACGCAGCTTAAGCTAAACGTTCACTTTACTTGTCCATGTTCTGTTCCGTCTCTGAGCGCATGCACAGAAATCCTCCTGAGGAACCGTGCAAGTTCTCTTTTGTGCTTTTAAAAACATGAATAAATCGAATCAATTTTAATAAATCAAAGACGTTCCATTTTGCAAAAGTCAAGTTACACGATTTTACTGATTTGCCTGTGAACTTGGGCTTTCATGGAGGAGCGAAAATGCACCGCTAGAAAGGGGGTGGAATGGGGTGCAATAATCGCATTGTCAATTATTGTATTTTCACAATCATTGGAGGCCAAAATTGAAATCATAACTGTATTTTGATTAATTGCACAGCTCTAGAAGAGAGGTGCTGCAAAATAAAAAAGCATGAAAACCTGTTCTAGTACACCCCAAAAACCAAATCAAGACTTCCTGAAAGGGCTTAATAGGACCCCTTAAATGCCACACTTATTTACTGATAAAAAAATAAATAAACCTGTGACTACTGATAGTTCCTAAGCAGAAATGGCAAAAATGTATTCTGTCTAAAATAAATTAATAAATGCAAACGTAATGAAGTCAAACCTGAGCATGGAATTCTCCCTGGAGTCTCTTGATCTCCTGACTTGATCTGCTGTTGTTTGATAATGGATGTCTATATAATGCATGCAACAGAAGATAAGAGTTACTCTTACTACAGTGCTGTTGCGGGACATTACACCGTGTTCTTAAATACACTAGTACTGCTGTTATGCAGACAGACATTAGCCAATCAGAGGAGCGACAACTGAAGTCAGTACTCTGTTTCCACTAAATCATGTAATTTAGGAAAAGTGCTTGGGATTCCCCCACAATTCAAGAGTGCGAGTGTGAGTGTGTGTGTGTGTGTGTGAGAGAAAGAGAGAGAGAGCGAGAGCTAGACTTGTAATTGAAAAAGCTCAAAGTGTCCAGTAATCCAGTATCATGCATGCTTTTTAAGTAACACTCATTTCATATCACCTGGTACACATTCAGTTTCACTTTTGAATTGCAGTTTTTCTCAGTTGCTTTGGTGCATTTCTCAAATCATATTTTACATTTGCAAAACGTTGAATGCATTTCTCAAAATAATTCATACAAACAGCACCACACAATGGATTACCTGCAAAAGCCTGTAACTTGCTCAATTTCCTTAGTACATCTCTCAAAATGATTTGTCAATGAACAGCTCAATGCCATAAGAATGAAAAGTCCTTGTGTTTTTGATCACAAACAAGATAGTCAAAACCTTTAGCCATGTTCTCAATATAACAGTGTACTTCCTGATGCAAAATGTGGCTATGGTTTTAATACCAGAACCGCTATGGGGTAAAATTTACCAATGGCTGTTTTTCAAATGTACATACTGTAAGTCAATCAAGTCCCCTTTATTTGTATAGCGCTTATACAATACTGGTTGTGTCAAAGCAGCTTTACGGTGTCAAACAGGAAAATAGCTGGTCAATAATGCAAGAAGACCATAACAGTGTCAGTCAAGTGTCCCTAACTAAGCAATCCAAAGGCGACAGTGGAAAGGAACCAAAACTCCATCGGTGACAGAAATGGAGAAGAAACCAGGCTCAGTCGGGGGGCCAGTTCTCCTCTGACCAGACGAAACCAGCATGGCGTGCTTTAATTCCAGGTGAAACCCCATAACAAGTCGTATATCGTATATATTACATTAAGCATTTATCTCCTAAGTACTTAATGTGTGCTTGGCTGTATTATCTTATATTGAAGCTTGAATTTGTTGTCATACGTTATAGTATATAACTTTTTTTCTGTGGCTGTTTCGATTAATGTTCGAATGCAGTCTGTAAATGGGCCTTGCGGTGAAGTTTTGAAGATGTTTATTATTCATAAAATAAATAGTTTGCTTTAATTCCCTCTGTTATATGCATTGTTTGTGTGTTAATATTACCTTGTAGTTTAGTTATTTTAATCCCATTTGTCATCATTGAGATAATTGTGTGTGGCTTCTTCTCTTGTAGAGACATAAGGATTCAGAGAGGTGACGCATTACTTTATGGGATGATATTAGACTCTAAATGATGAATAGATGCACGCACAATTATCCATGTACTGCATATATTTTATACATGTATCTTACTAACCACAAACAAATGTCTTTCAATTTGAGTCAGTGGAATTCGGGATTAAATGATTGTGCAGCGATTTGTACAAATACAGACACGTTTGTGAATAAAAATGTTTTGTTCTGCATTAATATATCATAAATTGCTCATGCAAAAAGGAATCTATGCATATGTGGATCAGGTGACGTCTAGTTCGAGTCAATCTTGTTCGGTTCATTTGGATTTTGAGACTTCATTTTCGCAGTTTACAGCATTTCACGATGCTCACACACACAACTACCAACGAACAAGGCCCAGTGCAATTCATTAATGTGTACACGATTTGAAAAAATCGCAAATGTGCGTCACTACACTGAAACAAATGCTTTTCAACCGGTGTCTGCAGAGTTAAGAATTACATGAATGTGCAGCATTTTGTTCAAATAGAGACATATTTGTGAATACAAATGTTATAGTTTGTATTAAAGTATCATAATTTGTGCATGTAGCGATTAAAATGTGCATTTGTGGATCAGGTGACACGTGTGCATTCATTCACGCCTCTTCTGAGTCGATTCTATTTGATTCATTTGAATTTTGAGACTTTTGTTCCGCCCTTTCAGCCTTGCCCAATCCACACACACACAGCTCGCTATCCACGCGCAGCTGAGCCACAGAACATCAGCGACCACTAGATGCACTAGCCCCACTCACATGTGCGCATTCCATTGAGTACGGTTTTATAAATGTTACATTGTGTTTTCTTTCTTTCTTTTTGGTTGGCTATTCTCCTCTGCCCGTAGAAATATAATAAATATGTTTTATTGAACTTGTTCTAACTTAACTTATCTTAAGACACAGAATAGCTTATATTAATTTTGCCAAACAAGAACTTTGTGAGGTCACGGTAACTTGTGTTTGTTCTTCTGTAATTCAACAGCACGTTGTCAGTTATTCCTTCCTTGTATTATTAATATGATTATTATTAAAAGGGCTATTATAGTCGCTCATTTAAGCCATTAGTAATCGCACGTTTATATTTAATTAAACTATTAAATTAACTTAAACTAAACTATACTAAACGAGCGTTTTATAGGCTATAGCCTATTCCGCGCTCAAGCGGATCGCATAAATAGCTAGAACATATTTTATTTAGGCTACTTATTACTAAACTGTTTTCTGAGTCAGTAGGCGCGTTTCCATTAGTCTTATTTTCAATTCGCAATTTCAATTTGCGCAATTTGAAGGGTAATGGAAACGCGCCTAGTGTCTACAAAGATGAAGTTGACGAGGCTGATGAACGACTTTATTCTCGAAATTTAATTATTTTTATTCTCAATATTTTATTTCTAAATTTTTCTGGATATTTAATTTGGCCCTATAATCCTCTTTCTTACTCTCTCATTTGGCACGAATCCAAATGTTTCCATACTCACAATGTTGGCTATTTATTAGGCCTATGTAAACCAGGCTTTGTACTTAACCCGCTTTCCAAAAAAAAAAATAAAAAAATCATGGTCTTCACATGAAAAATCGTCCTCTTCACATGAGCAAATATGAGCTTGGCCCGATCTAAGGCTGAACGGAACGGATTGAACTAAGGGCTGTTTTAATTAAGCAGTGTATCTAGATTCTATAGTGTATCTTTATGTTTGGTTGACTGTATTTTATTCTGATAATGAACAGGCTGAAGCGTTTGCAATGCTGTAGGCCTATATGAAAGGTGCATTTCTCTCGTACTGCAGAGATGGCTAATCAGCATCGTCAACTTCATCTTTGCATAATAATAATAATAATAATAATAATAATAATAGCCTACAAGGAAGGAATAACTGACAACGTGCCGTTGAATTACAGAAAGAAAGAAAAAACAAGGTCCCTTCATGAAGTTCTTGTTTGGCTAAATTAATATAAGCTATTCTGTGTCTTAAGACAAGTTAAGTTAGAACAAGTTCAATAAAACATATCTGTCATTTGCTTGTTGCAGGACCTTGTCAAGCAAAGCTCTGTCTGGTATCCATGCCCTGCAGTAATGTATTAGTCCCGAAAAACTTTACATTTGCTTTGTGGTTGGTTTAGTAAATATCTGCCCTTCAGAGATAATGCATCGCAAATAAGAGACTTGTGGTTTCACCCACTGCAGTTTCTGTTTGACGCCTTAAACCCTGCTTCTGCCAAAAACTTGCAGACAGTGTTACAGCCTTCACAGTTTTGTGCTGAAGTAGCTGAGGGGAGCAGGTTTGTCTGCATACTGTAACAAACACGTGGTTGTCAGTAGACTGATGATATGAGTTTAAGGAGGAATTAATGGTATTAAGGGGAAGTACACATTTCTAAGAAACAGAAGAACAGAGAGTGAAGCCTTGGAATTATATTAACAATGTTCATTGCTTTTTGTTTATTTATTTGGTGATATTTGTATTAAAATCAGACACAAAATAATAATAATCTAACTAAACATCATAATAATTATTATAATAATAGTAATATATAGTAATACAGGAAACCCATAACAATTAAAAAATAAAAAATACAATTTTTTAAATGAATAGATAATATTAATAACAAATGAGATTCTACTTATATTCTGACCACTAACATACAAAAGGTTGCCATTTCAGAAATCTGGTCACCTTACAATATTTAAAAAATGAAATATCATTCATACAATATTAAAATATAAAAAAAATTAATCCATGTTAATTTTGCTATACTCTATGAACTCTAATGAACTCTATTGGTGATAACTGTGATATTTAAAAATGAATAGTACACATGGGATAATATGAGACAAATAATCCAGCACTAGTCACTATTGCACCTTAACGCTGGACGAAGCAGACACAGAGTGCAGCTACTACTGCCATGGAAAAACATCG
>NW_015507706.1:46881-51464 GCF_001515645.1 Sinocyclocheilus grahami | reverse complement strand
CAATTACTCTTATGCATATTGTTGTTACAAAATGTACTGTTACACGAGTACTTAGTGAAGTGAAAAAAAGTGTTGTTGTTGTTACCAATGTCCTGTTACACATTTGTACTTACACTACATGTGTGTAGTTACAGAAATATTACAGCTGTAGATACTATGTACCAATGTGTACTTACATAGTAACTAGATGTGTACGTAGTATGTAACCACAGTGTAAGTACCAAGGTATTCGGGCCACTTAATATAAAGTGGGACCAAAAAATATTATGCATTGCTTTACAATGCTTGCATTTTAATGTCTTGAATTTTCAGCAATTGCAGTTTTAGGGGCTGAAATTCAACATAGTTGTATATTTAGGCTGTGTTGTTGCATGTGGTTTGCCAACTACAAGTACACTTTAGCACTCTCTTAGGTCTTACATTACAGGCATTGCGGTTTATTGCTCTGGCCACATCTGCAGTTCTCATGCCTCCCTGCAGCAGGACTACAGTAACTGGCTTGGTTTGTCAAGTCAAGTCAAGTTTATTTGTACAGCGCTTTTCACAATACAAATCGTTGCAAAGCAACTTTACAGCAAATTAAGTTTCTACAATATTTAGTGGTAGCTTATCAGTGGGGACTGTTAGTTAATGTACATACAGGTGCATCTCAGTTATATCTGACATACTGTACAGTCATACATTTGTGTGAAGCACTAGTGATATGTTACCAGTAGGTCTTTCGGAGTGGGATACATTGTTACTGAGCTGACACGAAGCAGAGATCATAACTGTGAACTAATTCAATCATGAGCTTGTCAGCATCACTTCTTAATTATTTTTTTATTTAAGTGATTTTTTTAAAAATAATTATTTTTATTATTATTCTATGTTTAAGTGTGAACATCCATCCTTTGCTAAGAGTAATAGTCACAATTTTAAAATGTAGCCGACTTATTTGGGGGATATCATATTCATAAATTAGTTTCCACAAAGAACCCAATTGTTCACTTTTAAGACGTTACTGTTGTGGTTAGTAATTAATTGGTTATTCTTTATTAACTGGTCATAGTTCACAAGTAGTTCTCAATGAGGATATTTTTATTTCATACTTATCAAATATCTAATAAGGAACTACCTATGTCCTAAATTTGCTGCTACTTACTGCTTAATTAATCTTGCTCCTCTATTAGTTAATAGTATTAACTTAAGTGTTAATGTAGTACTACCTATTACTTCCTGCATAGTTACTTGTTAACAACGGACCATTATTCTGAAGTGCTACCCTTTTTTTATTTGGAGAAATGAATGACCAATTTACTTGTCCAAATGACAAGCACATGTCAAGGCTTATTATCGAGTCCTGGAATGTGAGTTTCAACATGCAAATTAAAATTGAGCTATTTCTGTGCCTGAACTAGAAACCACTTCCTGTGTTGGGTACTAGTTAAAAACTGTGTGTGACTCATTTAACCACAACTCGTCTGTGAAGACACACTGCAAGACAAACAATAAGAGCAAAAAATGCAATCAGACACGTCTGATATGACCAGACATATTAATAACACATCTGGACCTCAAACACAGAGTCACAGCGAAGAAGAAGGAAAAGCTCAAAAGAGCAGTAAGCAGAAAGTTTAGTTTAAAGTACAAATGGTGTTGATAATGTTTGACATTATTTTATTATATGATAAGTGTGTCTACAGTTTTGCTTTTACATTAAATGTATTAACAATTATTTTCCTGTTCAGTTTTTTAGCATTTGCTCTTGTTTGCATATTTTTCTTTATATTTAACTCGGTTACTTACAAAGGTTGATTTGAGATGTTATATCTAATAATACGGAGTGAATTGTTGTTAATTGATATTTGTGTGTTTGGCAGGAGGAAGCAGAGATTTGGTGTTGATCACAGTGAGTCTCGGGCTTGTTTGTCTTCTACTGTTGATCATCATCATTCTGCAGCACTTCACGATCACAGCAGAGCGAGACGAGATAAAGAGTCGCAAGAACACAGCTGAAGGATTCATTCAAACGATGTACTGCTTACATGGCAATTACACTGAAGTAGAAGAGAAGAAGCTGGATTTAGAAAGCAAAGCTACTCCTTTGAATAATGAACTAAAGAAGAAAGCTTCCAAACAAGTTGGTATGAGTCTATTCCAGTGTTAGTGGTCTTTTACATAGTTTTCTTTATCTTTACTGTATTTGTACATCTTTGAAAAAAATCTGTGTTTCTGTTAGGAAACCTGTGTGCTTCAGATGGATTTTTCACCTCCATTGAAAGGAAGAACTGGTCTGACAGCAGACAGTTTTGCAGGGATCATGGTTCTGATCTGGTCATTATCAAGAGTGAAGTGAAACAGGTAGGTTTGTATGAGTGCGTTTGTGTGCGTGTCTGTTAATGAATGAGAGGAATCACACTAATTCATGTTTGCATTCACACAGAGGCTCCTATCTTCATTTATCAAGGAGAAGATGGGTGTGTCTGTGTGGATTGGATTGTCTGACATAGAGAATGAGGGCAACATGAAATGGGTGGATAATTCACCACTAAATCAAGGGTAAGTGTTGCAACACTCACAGAACACAACTGAGAATATTTTTCAGTCTATTTTATTCTTATTTTAATGCTTCTAATGCATTCCCGAGTCTGTTTAGACACTCTGGAATATGAGCTTATAAACAGTCATAATATTTTTAAACTAAACCATATTTTATCTGATCAATAATAAGGAGTGAATGCACAACATGTTTAATTTATCCCTTTTATTAATGAAATATTGAGAAATTCAATGAAAAATTAAATGTTACTACAGCAAAAAAAGAAATAAATAGATTGCAGGAATATATAAAAACAAATTTAAAAAAGTGCATATGAATATATCATCATGTGATTATTTATTAGAACATATAATATAAAAATGACCAGTATGAACCTCATTGAGTCAATGGATTTAATTAAATTCATTTGACTGCTCAAAACATGCTACATTTATGAAAACTACTCATTCTTTTTCTAACCAAACAAATCAAAACAACATCAGTATAACATCAGAAATGTTGAAAAAAATTATGAACAAAAACAAGACCATTACAACCTTTAGCGAACATCTGAAGACACAAGTACAATCGCAATCAAAGACTCTTCCAATAAATAGATTTTATTAAAGCAAAGGTCGTCCTCTCTCTTTTACTTCTCTGTTCGTTCACTTCCACTCTTGCTTCTGTACTACTTTAGTTTACTCTTGTATCTTTGACTCTTGTTGAGTGTGGTTGTGAATAACTGAAAATCGAACACATTTTATTCAGGTTTTGGCTCAAAGGTGAGCCGAATGACCAAGATGGAAACGAGGACTGTATTATAACGAATCCAAACTCTGTTCTGGAAAACTGGAATGATATCCCATGCTCAATAAAGAGCAGATTTCTTTGTGAATAATACGGTTCATTGCGTCTTGTCATGAATTTACTTGTATTAAAAAAATAAAAATTAATTCCTGTCTTTTAAAGCCCTGTAAGCTTATTGTCTGTGTTGAGGTGACAATCCCAGCACGCTACAGAAGACTAAAATGTGCTCAAATTCACCGTTATCTTGATATTATAGTGTTTGGGAAACTGCTTTTGAGACACATTGCTTTATCATTGAATAAAATGACCGATAACAGTGAATCCACAGCATTGTTTTTATTTAAAATGTCATTCTTATATCGACTTTGTTTCATGTGATGGGTGGCTATGGAGAGACTTCCTCCAGGCCAGCAGGACACAGCAGAGAGCAAGTTTATGTGAATCAAAGTCAAATCAATAAGACCATGGCTGTGCTTAACTACACTTTTAGATGTACAATCACAAACGTCGTGCTGCCATTTTGAAGTGCATTCAACTTTAAGTGGATGAGGGAAGTTTATTTGGATGACTCTCAACCCCTCAATTTTGATAGAGGGAGCGTGTCTACTCATATGTTAAGTTCAGGCAGCTCCACAGACCACAATGCAACATGAATGTGATGTTACAATAGCAACTTGCACTTAATTTATGCACAAGTGATCAAGGGCTTAGGGCTTTCTATTTAAACCCATTGCAAGCATTGATGTACATCCAAGTGAATGAGACAGAGCTAAGTTATGGAGGGAAGGGCATGATAAAGTGCTCTTGGCTGCATGCCAAATTGCATATGTGGCGAGGGTACGAGGGAATAAGGGATTTACTTTAAGGAATGATGGTACAAAAATGAAAATTAACAATAAGATACCATTCACCCATTGACTACACCACTTTGGGAATTTCACACAAAGACTTAGAATGAACTACAAAAGACGCACACTGGTTTGTATCATCGATAAGAGTCAGAGACATGGGTCATCGTACAAAAATAAACTCTTTATTGACAATCTTAATTTAAAAAATGAAGACAGATACTGAAACATTTGCCCAAAAGGCCACTGAGGCTCTAAGACAAAATCAAGGCTAGGGACTGGAATTTACCAAACAGAGGCAAAAAGTCAGATTACGCCACCCACACTGCACGCACACACACACACACACACACACACACACACACACACACACACACACACACACACACACAGAGTTGAAAAAACAA
>NW_015507706.1:44931-46698 GCF_001515645.1 Sinocyclocheilus grahami | reverse complement strand
CGCACACACACACACACGCACACACACACACACACACACACACACACACACACACACACAAACTGATGTTAATACAAATCACAACACACGGTGAGGAAGATACCACCACCCAAAATAAAGCCAGTTCTCTGCTCCTGGTGCTCAGGGCCTGCCAAGACACAGAAAATGAACATCAACTAAATAGTCACTCTGGGAGCAGGGTTGATTACCCAGCTCTCTCAGCCAGTCAGAAACACAAAACTACAGTGGTGAGTGATTTCAGAAAAAGAAAGACAGAACATACCTTTATTGATGTAAGAAAAAAACTTTTCATTTGCAAGAAATGTGTAGAAAAATATCCAAGAAAAAAAAAACGTATTTGTGAGAAAATATTCTGCAAGCGTGCAGCTCTCAGTGTAATAATTCACATACTGATTTACAGACGTGCAGAATCTGTCCATGAGTTCACATTGTTTGACAGCGGTGTGTGAATGTGTTTTCACTGCAGCAAACATGAGAGTGAATGAGTTTCTTCACTTGTGATCCACACAACTGAAGAGTTTGAGAGGCTTATAACACACACAACATACACACAACACACATCAACCATCTTCCCACATTTGTGACGAGAAGCGTTTATAAATTTAATTTATAAATATTTTACAGTATGATAGGATGACTGCAATTATAACATTTATTTATTGTTATAATAAAACAATAAAATGAAGTTATTATTTTAGTTATTAGTAGTAGTATAAAACTGACATTTTATTTTACAGTGCAATATGATTACTGCAATAGTATTTAACAATATTTTTTTATTTATTTTGGCTATTACTATAATGTAAATTATAACAAATATTATAAGAAATAAAGAAATATGATTTTATTTTAATAATCATAATAAGAAAAATATACTATATTAATTATAATTGTATTATTTAAATTACAACAATTAAAAAATCAATAAAAAAATAATATTATTGCAATATTTATTTAATAAAATGTCAGTATTTATTAATAATATGAACCAAAATATGAATTGTATTGTTTTTTATAAGATAATAACATTACTGTTACAATTGAAATGATACTATTGTAATATAAAATAAAATTCAATATTTATTATTAGTAGTAGTAGAAGAATTAAAATACTGACTTTTTATTTTACAGCAATTGTACCGTGCGTTTTTTATCCTTTAAATAATAATAAAACAAAGTTCATATTATTATTATTATAAACAAAATATTATTTTTACTTTATTTTAAATATACCAATTAAACAAATCAATAAAAACTCTTACTATTGCAGTAATCATACTGCACTGTAAAATAACATGTCAGTGTTTAATAATAATATTAATATGAATAATACATTTAAATAACCAAAATATTTTATATTGTAATATTTAATTATAATAATAATTATTATTAATTATAACAAATGAGAAAATAAATATATTATGATTGCAATAATCCAATTGTGTGTGTGTGTGTGTGTGTGTGTGTGTGTGTGTGTGAGTGTCTCTGTGTGTGTGTAAGAGAGAGAGTGTGTGTGTGTGTGTGTATGCCTTCTGATTGGTTAATCACGCTCGCGCAGTGGGGGCGGGGTCTCTCTGGGTGGGAGCACGTGATCTGCATATGGACGAGCGACACAGCAGCGGCCAATTAGGTGCTGTCTTCCCAGTGTGTGTTTGAAGTGAACTGCACTAAAATCCTGGAGCAAACTGTACTTGCACCACCTCTGAGAGGGTCTGCGTGTGTTTGGACTTTGGGGCTTTCTTGTAA
>NW_015507706.1:11029-44524 GCF_001515645.1 Sinocyclocheilus grahami | reverse complement strand
AACACGATCATTTTAGAAGTAGTTAAATCACAACTTATATACTTATTTGAGAAGTGGAATATCAGATATTTCACAGTCTAGTTAACATTTTTAACATTTATAAACATATAGTTTATAATCATTTGAATAAACTAATCATACAAATCTGACACATCAGTCCTGCAGCACTATTGAGACTGAGACGCGTCAGACAACAAGTTTGGAAATATGAATGTGGCCATTTCTAAATATAATGGTACATGTATTATACAGTGGTTCTTGTTTTAATCATAAACTTGCTTTATTTTGATAAATTTCTCAAAAAGCAAGACTTCTTATCTCAAGTTAACATTGCATTTGCCTTTTTGCAGTTGCTGATATTTTACCTGGGCAAGAATTAACATATAATTACGGAGCAGCAGCTCTTAAAGTCTCTATTAATGAGCTGACGAGTTACTGTAAATCAGGTGTGTTAGATGAGGGAGACAGTGCTGGATATATATATATATATATATACTGTATATTACAGTGAGTGTTTTTAGTATGCAAGGATGACAAGAACAAGTGAATAGTGACACGGACCTGCTAATGACCTAGCTGTTTTATTATTTTAGGATTGAGCGACTGTGGAGGGATGTATTTGAAAATGTCCTTGATCTCTTCTATACCACTTTCCTTCGCCTGGAAGCTGAGGGATGGCTTAATCCAGACAAGGAGACATACCTCTATGCTTTACATAGATCTTACATGCCGCATATCCAGTTACATCTGCAACAATTTCAGATAGCATGGAAGAACCACTCCTTAAGGTCAGCCAGAAATCAGTTCCCTCTGCAGATGTGGTTGAGCAAAGCAAGAGATGGAAACTGAACTTTTGCCAGGTCATTTTTAATCAATATGAACAGTTACTTGTTTACAGAGCGTTTTTAAAAACTTGAACTTTCAAAACATGTAACCACTTTTCTTGCACCCAATAAGCACTTTAATTACAGGTAGATCATGAATGCAGAGGGTTGAGAGGCCCTCAGAGACCTGTGACAGACAGAGTTCACATTACTGAGCTGGAGCTACCCCGTGCCCCATCTGCGGCAGAACTGGCAACACTGCCAAATCCAACTGCACCATTGCCTGAGACAGTACCAGTTTACATTGAGACGGTACGCATTCTTTGAGAAATGCTGGATCATGTTTGATTTATACAGATAACAGAACTAGTAATGTACATTTATAACTTGTAGAAAGAAATGACTGAAACATCTGTCAACATTCATTACTTACATCTGTCAACTCATTACTACACTACTACTTAAAAGCTCAAATTCATCACATTTTAAGCTGTGCACTATAAACCTGGTGGAATTAAGAAAACTCAACATTTCCAGAAAACAATAATAGTGCACAATAAAACAAGTAGATGTCTAAACTACACCAAACGTTGGCGCCAAAAGAAGAGCATTGCATATTTGAGCTTTGAATGAGTCATAGTCTTTGTGGACCGGCAATTTTAAAACACAGTTACATGTGTTTGCTTCCGGAAATATCTTGCCAGACTCTTCTGGAAGGATTTCAGTTGTGGGCTGAAGAAGAAAGCCATTGGAAGGTATAGTAGAGGATCCAGATGCAAACTCCAGCACATTCTCCAAAGTTAAGGGGGCACATTCTACCTCTTTGAGGGAAAATTGAGTTTATTGTCAGGCATTTATATATATATATATATATATATATATATATATATATATAATATATGTGTGTGTGTATATATACATACATACATACACACACACACACACACACACACACACACACACACACACCTAGTTCTGGAAAAAATTAAGAGACTAGTAAAATGCAAATATTTTATTTATTCTACAGACTGCTAACCACATTTCTTCCAAATAATAAAAAACAGCAAGTATTTGCATAAAAATGACAACTGGTCAAAATAACGGGGAAAAAAATTCCAATGTTTTCAGGCCTCGAATAATGCAAAGAAAACAAGTATATGTTCATTTGAACTCAATCACAGCTTTTATGCATCTTAGCATGCTCATATCAGTTGGTCACATTGCTTGTGGGCGACTTTATGCCACTCCTGGCAAAAAAATTCCAGAAGCTTGCCTATTTTTAATTAACCCTCTTTCCAGGAAAGAAAAAATGAAATTCTTCGAGTTGGGGGACAGGTGATGGGCAAAGCTGAAAACTGGACTCATCAGAGAAGATCAGAATCAGGCAGATCTGTCTTTGTGAAGGATGCATGACGAGCCCAATCTCCAGACCTGAACCCCACTGAAAACCTCTGGAATATAAGCAAGAGGGTCACCAGCCATTAAATAAATCCAAGCTGCTTGAATTTTTCACCTGGAGTGGCATACAATCATCCAACAGCAAAGTGAAAGACTGGTGGAGGGCATGCCAAGACGTTTGAAAATTAGGGTTATTCCACCAACTCTTTCTAAGTTAAAACATTGGTTTTGTTTAAAAATGAATGTAAACTTATTTTCTTTGCATTATTGTGGGAGTTTTTTTTTTTTTAGCTATGCTGAGATATTATCATTGTTCAGATTGCAGGAAAACATCAACGAAATCATCTTCATTGTCACTGTCCCTGCCTTCTCTACTTTGATCAATGTCCTCTCTGCTGCTGCTTCAAGGGAATTCCTCACTGCTTTTAGAAATTTCATCATTGCTGCCTCTTCTATTAATATCCTGTGTGCTCCTAGCACTATTTGATTCTTGCCTGGAACACCCTCTACCATTTTGCTGTATCCTGTCCAACCTGCTTAAAAACACACACACACACACACACACACACATATGAAAAAAGTTAATAAAAAGAACTGTAGACATACGCAAGTTAGAACTCATCAATTTAAAATCTACTTATTATACTTTTAATATTTTTAACATTGCATTGTTTAGTTAGAAAGTTTTACATTAATCTCTTACATTTCACATTGGTCAACATGTTTCTGCATTTCAGCAACAGAATTTTTTCTTGGCAGTACAAACAGGCTATATTTATAGCCCTTGTCCTGTTTTTCCCTCTGAAGTACAAAAAAAGCAATTAGACGTGGCAAATCTTAACAGACATTATCCATGCTTTATTAAGCAGTTTATCTACCTCGAAGTCTTTAGATCTTTCTGAAGAGGTCTGATGTAAATCATGCCAGCTCCTATTCCAAGTGTACTGTTGCTCAAGAACTCTGCCGAGTATCCTTCATCAGGACAAGGATTATCTCCAATGATTCTGAGCGGGTAGCACCTCGAGTCTTCAGAAGTTCATATCACTTCTTGTGCCTCTCATCGCAGATGAAGGAGCACTCGATGATGGAGACACGACTGATGTTGATTGTTCCAGAGCTGCAGCAGCTGGAAATGGACTTCTCCATTACCAGATTAAATGTTACTGCACATTAAAAAGGCCCGATCTTCAGCTCATCATATTTTCTGTCCTGCCCGCTAACCGCAAGACTGCCAAAATGAGGCCGACTGTGAGTGATGTCACTTCCCAATACAAACACGCCCCCTAGTTTAGTCCCGCCCCTGACACTGATTGACAGGTTTCCATGTAAGGCATCAGAAATTCAAATGCAAAAGGGATTGCGATTCCATTTGAGTTTTGACAGGTTACATGAGAGAGTGAAAAAGCAGACGTGGTAATTAATATTTCTATTTAAATATGACTGTCATACCTTGTAAGACATGGGAAATACAGCTGCAAATGAACTTTGCTTTTTCATTTGAAATTTGGCCGTCGCTGTGCGTTTGCGAAAGCGAAAATGCAAATGGTGATACAAAATTTGCAGTTGCGTTTGGATTGTCACAATTTATGCGTCCACATATGGAAAACACAATTGCAAATACGATTTGCAGTTCCTTTTGAAAATTATCCGGAATATCCTTCCATACCTTTATTTGAACTGTTGAGGTGTTGATGTCTGTCTCTCATGCTAATTGGTCTGTCTGGTCTTGTCTGAGTTGTAATGCTGATGGGGTTTATAAGTGTTGAGAAGGCAGTTTGGCACAGTAGCAAACTGACAGAACACTCATCATTGCATCCGAGGCCAAGAAACTTAAAGGGGTCATATGATGCAATTTCAAGTTTTCCTTTCTCTTTGGAGTGTTACAAGCTGTTCGTGAATAGATAAGATCCCTGAAGTTGCAAAGACTAAAGTCTCAAAACCAAAGAGATATTCTTTATCAAAGTTAAGACTCTGCCACACCCCCCTAAAATGGCTCGTTCTAACACACCCCCACATGATGGTAAAACTAATGACATTATTTACTGTCTTTACATTTATTTTAAAAGATGAAGCTCGCGATTATGGTAAGGGGCGTTACATTTCGCTCAATTCTGACCTCAGTTAACTTTTGGAGGATGCGGAGCAGTATTTGCTGGAATCTGGTTCCATGAAACTGCACATTCAAAACAACAATGCCGTCGCTATAGTGAAGGTCCCGGAGGAAACTCAGTGTACATCAGAAGAATCCTCGTCACAACCTTCCGTCTCTGTCACAGGCATAACTTCACCTACAGACACAGACTCTGCTTCACCTAAGTAGAGGTTGTTCATGTTGAAGAAGGACTTGTTCAAGTAAATTTAACTGTGTAAATTATGTAAATGTAAATAGTTTAAATGTAAAATGACATTCAAATATAAAATGATTTGTTATTGTATTGGTAGGTTAGGTTGTTCGTTGTTTTCTATAATGTTTTGTGTATTTAAAATATATTTTTGTTGGAACTTATGTTTGTTCATAGTGTATTCATGTTAAATTTGTTGTTTTGATTCTATATGCCGTTTGTTTTGATTGTTACATAGTGTTATTTTAATAAAGCATTTTTATAGGTCTTTTTTGTGATTGAGTTTTGTAGATACATTTGTATATTTTTGCTGGTTGTATTGTCACAAAGCAAGGCCAGACACAACAGGTAAGTGCAAAACAGGATGGTTTATTGACGTGATAAGCAGAAGAATGGAACGGGGGAGGTAAAGGCAGGTGAGTGTCAACACAGTGAATGATTCCAGGGTTCTTATCCGAGTTCTGATGGTGGAACAGATTCCAAGAAGTCGTTGGAGGATCGCGGGAGGAACAGGAGGTAAGTCTTTCTAGGAGAATTCAGTAGAGAGAGTCCAGAACAGTTCATAGGGGTGAACGGTAGACCAGACAGTGAGTGACTGTGATGTGTGTGTATATGTAGTGTGGCTTGATTGGTGACAGGAGGTGCAGGTGATCAGAACTCAGGTGACTGTGATCGGGTGATTATCCTGGATGGTGACTGAAGTGACTGTGATGAATCCCTGACAATTATAGTTATTATATTGTATTATAGAATTTTTTTCAATGAGTGAACATAGTTACTTTAAAGATAATAGCCTGATTTAGATTTATTTTATGATAATGGTGTTTTGTTTAGTTTAGATTTCATATGTATTGTTTGCAAAAATTGTATATATAAGTGTTACATAAAAACAAAAAGAATAAGATGGTATTAAACATAAAAAAGCTAAATCAGTTTTTCGATGTGCAGTAGATATAGCTATTTAAAGTATGTTTATTAAGTTTTAAATAGTTTGTATAATGCGTTTAACATTTTGGATGAATAAATCTGTAATTGTTTTGTATGGGTGTCTGTAGTGTTCTGTAGGTTTTTAATATATAATGTGTATTTTAAACATGACCTTTGGGTAGATTGTATAAATGTATTAGTATTGGCTATATGGTAGAAGGCCATTTGTTGCTATAGGAATTTTATATATATATATAAACTTAAATGATTTTAGCAAATGGCTGCAATATAACAAGGAGTGAAAAATTTAAGGGGGTCTGAATACTTTCCGTACCCACTGTATATATATACATACATAAATGGTATACATAAATTGCAGTAGCGAACCGTGACTCTTGAACCTCAGCCCTCTCTACCTACCTTTGTCGGGGGGGGGGAAACAAACTACTGGTATAGCTTACGGTATCTTGTTGTAAAAGTCATTTTTGACAGTTCCACCTCTGAAACAAGAGGCTAATCCAGCCTTAATGCGGTCGCATACTGGACGAGAAGTGCAGCACCGCGCCACGTCTTTAAAGTCCCTGTGAAATCGAAATTGAACTTTTTTGGATTTTAGTATGAATATATTAGCCTTACGGTTATCTATAAGCTAGTGTGCTCCAAAACAACGACAAAATTCACATTTACACATGGGTGTCAAAAAAAGTGGGTGGGTCCAGAAAACTTTTACAGGAGTACATGTCATTTCCTGTATTCTGGTGCCTAGCCTAGCAAAAACATCAGGTACCTATTAGCGTTATAACAACATAGTGTAAGTGTAACTGCTATTCAATGCTGCAACAAAGACTACATGATGCCTTTAAAAAAAAAATCTTTGTCTTGGTAATCTTTAACTGAATGTTCATCATTTGTTCGCCTGTTGCTTTTAAAGTGGATTAAGATGCACAGATAATTTTTTCACCTCAAGACTAGCAATGTGTGTAAAAAGTAAAATGATAGCAACAACTATGTACAGGGTTCCCACTCTATAGTGAACACCAGATTCATGGACTTTCAAGGACTTTTTAAAGCACAATTTATTTTATATCAAGCACCTATCATATTCACACCACAGCATATGTAGCGTCATGAAAGACCTCTTACAGTACTTAACATTTCATTTACATTTAACATTTACATTAAAAATGTAAATCAAATAATAATGTTTTGGATGTGTAAGTTTCATAAATTTAGACTGTTTTGAGTAGTCGTGTTCATAGGTATTTAATGAAATCCATTGAAGTCAGTACTGGTAATATTCAAATATAATTTCTCAAATATTGATAAAAATATATTTTCTCGCATCACTGGTTTTTGCTGTAGTTCTTGTACAATATTTAAATTTGAAAGAATTTCTCATTTTAAATGAGTAAAAAAGTGGTTAAATGTTGTAATAACATGGTAAAACGTGTTAACATTAAAAATGTGCATTCACTCAATAGAGACGTTATTCATTAATAAATAAACTCGTCAAAATAATTTTGTAAATCACTTTTTATTGTAAATCCCATTCTTTCATCTCTGACCTAGAGGAATGCAGCTGCTCAAAACTTCAATATTTTTTGAAAATATTTCATGAACATTTCATTTAAACTTTGTACATGTGCAAATATGCAAAAAAATAAAAAGAAAGGAAACAAAAAAGTAGGACTTTCTATTTGCGTTTAAACTGTAAACGCTTTTCACTAAGCTGTTTTTCCAATTTTTCAAGTTCTACTTTTTTCTCCTTAGCTCCATGTCTCAGGGAGTTTGATTTTGCTATCAGAGTAACTTGCACTGTACTTTCAGCCTTCAAAGCATATTTGTCAGCTGATTCAACAAGAGCCTGCATGTCACTCTCCAGCCTTTTTTCTTTGATTGAAGCTGCTCAATTTCTTCAAACAGTGCTTTTCTTTTTTGATTCTTTGCTTGTGTTTCCTCTTTCTTTCTCTTCTCCTCCAAACTGGCTACGTATCTCTGTCTTGCACACGATACAGATAGTAGTAGTTCTTTATCAACTGCCACATTTTCAGTTCCTCCTACAACCCGGAGATGATCAACAATCATTCTCTGAGCTCTGTATGTATCCTCTACAAGGTTGTCCACTTCAATCTTTCGGTTGACAGAGAACCCCCTCTCAACCGTCCATTGACCATGAGACAGCAGCAGTAGTTGACGGCACATTTTCCAGAGTTTCTGGAATTCCTTTTCTTTGGATACATAGCTATGCATGAGAGTGTCTACTCGAATCGCAATGTGGGTTGAAGTCAGCAAATGCAGAATGGTTTTTCTGTACAACATCATCAATGAAATGTGCATACTGCAGAATAATTTCATCTCAGTCCTACTCATTGACCCTTCCTTGATCTACCAGATAGGCAAGGGTTCTTCTTAGCATGCCCTTCAACTGGTCTGTTTCTTTTTCATCTGCCATCTTCACAGGATCTAAGAAGCCCATATTTTTCACCAAGATGTATTTCAGGGGAGACTTCTGTTGAAGTTTGTCAACCATAGCAACTAGACCATCTCTGCAGGACTGCCTGAATTCCATGATGGTGCTTGTGCCAACCTTTTGCTTTGCCCTCATCTCCTTTAGGATTCTGTTGGTGACATACCCAAGGTCGACACTTCAGAATCAGAATCAGAATGAGCTTTATTGCCAGGTATGTTTACACATACGAGGAATTTGTTTTCGTGACAGAAGCTTCCACAGTGTAACAGAATGACAGTGACATAACAAAAAACACAGATAATAAAAATAAAAATAGAACAAGTATTGAGCAGTCTATATAATTTGTTGGCAATTTAATGTCAACATTCAGGAGATTTTTCACAGACTTTACTTCCTGCATGACCTCTGGTTTGATGAATCTACACATTAGATTCTTTAACATCTTGTAAAGATCTGCAGCTAGAAATGGGACCATTGGTTTATCTGTCTGGTACTTTGTCAGAAATGGGGTGACAGTCTTACTCACAGATAAAGCAAAGTGTATCTGTGCTTCCAGCAGAGGATTCTTCAGTGCTTCATCAAATGACTTGGTGTCAGGATTTGGTGTTCTTTTCCCTCCAACAGCACTCACATACAGTATGTGCCCAAGTTTGGCAAGATCTGCAATGCTCTCTCCAAGACAGGAGTGTTTTCTACCCATCTTGTTGGGCAGAATGATAGTGGAAGAAGACCATCTTGTGCATCAGTGACTTTAATATATTCCTCTCGACGGGCAGGGCAATCATGTAGAAGCTGGTATATGGCACATAGAAAACCATCGACCCGCCAACCTGTTGATTAAAGTCCTTTCTGGAATGCCCCATTCACAATATGCAGACCACAACTGCCCAAATTCAACTGCCCAAATTCAAGAGGTTCAATCCATTTTCATTTGCAAAGGACTGTTCGATCTTCTTGTAAAAGGACCAATTAACATTTGGTCCATCCATGGATATTTGCAACATGTTTTTCTTTGGCAATGCCTCAGTGCCTTTCTCAAAGGCCAATTTAAGATCATCTGCTCTGGCATGCCCCATGAACTCTGTATCAAAAAATTGTGTCTGAACCTGATCACCATTCCAAAATCGGACATGAAAGTCACACATCCGGTTGAGAGACTCATCGAAGAGCAACACGTAGTTCTCATCTCCAGATTTGATTTTGTTAGTGAGAAGACCTTTGAAATGGGGAGCTAAACCATAAGTGCATATGTAGGCGCACTTTGTCTGGCCACATTAAAAGCTCTTTGCAATTTCACTGTCAGGGAATATTGCAGAGAAAAGCTGACCTGTAGAAATAAAATAAAAACTATTATCTCTCCTGAACAAATAAATAATAAACCAACTGAAAAAAAATAAATGAATAAAAATCAAGCAGGCCTTTGATTTGCTTTTGTTATCACTACAGTTAATAAGAAACTCAACATATTACCTTTACTTTGTAATTAAGACATTTCTGAAGAGGTTTATGAACACTCCTTTGTGATTAAGAAATTAAACTCACGTGTGTGTTCACTTGAGTGGTATGAATAATGAGACTGTGTGACTTTAAGTGACCACAATATTTCTGCCTTCATGGTTGCCTCCTTTGTGACGCTGACAATTTGCGATTGTCTCTGTGTCCCAAGTGTTGAGGCTGTTGTGGTAGGTTGTTGCACTGGCATAAACTGTTGAATATTTATAGCTGTGAAAAAAAACATAACATATAAGTGCTTTTGCTTTTGCTTCATGTAACCATTCTATAATGAATAGATGCTGAAACTAACTGAAGAACTAAAGGTGTTCTAAAACAAGTCTACTTGTTGTCGCACAATGTTTTATGTAAAGGTTATTAGTCAAAATGCATTTGGAACAATAATTAAACTAAAATACTTTCCAAAGAAAGTATGGCCAAAATATAGACACTAAAGAAAGGTTTGTTACTGCCAGTCAAAACAGTAATAGAGCCCATCAATACTGCAGTAAAATTAATGCAAATACAGACAACTTAACAAAATCAAATTTTAAGGAGCATATGATTTAAAAAAAATAAAAAAAAGAGGAGAGAGGCCTGACAAAATGTACGAGAGCATAAGCAAGCTGGAATGAGAGATACAGTTTGCAACTTTCTTATCCCTACTTTCAACAATTATTCCACACTGGTTTTATTTTTTTTAATCATTACTAGATCTCGCGGGAAGCAAATCTCGCGGGAGCGGGCGGTCAAAAAAATGTAGCGCGGGTCCCGCCAACCTGCAGTCCCACAATTTGGCACATACAAGAATGATGGAGTTACATAAACATGTGTTTACACGGTGATTGGTCGCACTCACACACTGATTACATTACTTGCTCACCGCGGCACCACCCCTACTGATGTTTTGATTTTTTATGTATATTTAAATAATTTAGTTCAGCTGGAAAAATATCTGATCTTGTAAGATGTGCTCCCTTTACACAGAGTGTGAAAAATGATATACAATAGAATGTTTGTGGGAGCCGGACACACTAGTTGCGGGAGCGGGCGGTATTGGTCAGAAAGTGTGTGCTGTGATTGGTCAGCTGGGCCAGTGTGTGCTGTGATTGGTCAGCTGGGCCAGTGTGTGTTTTGATTGGTTAGCTGGGCCAGTGTGTGTTTTGATTGGTTAGCTGGGCCAGTGTGTGCTGGGATTGGCAGCACTCAGCGCCCGGTCGGAAAATGTCATGCCCCTTACCATAGCCGCCTGCAGCTTCAGTGTAAATATTGCATCAAAATCAAATCAATTTGAGCGTGATTTAAACCCGGATGAAAAGCTAGCGTGTCTCCGATCGTGTCTACTATGCATTGTAGTCCAAACGAGTCGTTCGTTGTAGTTTTTGAAAAGTGATTTCTGTTAAATAAAATATCTCCTTTTGACTTAGACATTGAGCTTTGCAGATCTTTTTTATGCTCAAACAGCAAATTTACAGACTAACTAAAGTGAAAAAGCATAATAGCACCCCTTTAAACTTTTTTTTTTTTTTTAGAATAATTGAACATAGGTTAAGCAAAACAAATGTGATTATTTCTGAGAACCTTTTATACACATATTTAACTGTAGACACGGAAAGGACATACTGGTACATGTGGTACAGAACAAATATTTTGAGCGTCCCTTATTTTCTATAAAGAATCACAGTTGTCCCTTATCTTCATTTTCTGAAGTTGGCAACCCTACTGTTGACACACAGAGGATTTATCAGTAGTGTTTTTCTGGGGCTCATGTCCTGTAAGAAGGGTCTAGCAATGCCTGTATGTGACTCATTTGAACGTAGTTCACTAAATACAAATGTATACATGACATTTCTGTCTTGGTTCATTCTTGTCAGAGTTTGATTCTTGTCAAACACAATTTATCTTACAAATAGATAAAATGGAAAGCGATTAATGAATTAAACCTTATATAAAACTAAAACACAGAATACATGCAGTTTAATTGAATGATTTATCATTTATTTTTTAAAAGCATTACATTTGAAAACATTTGAAATGTATCATACTACTTTTAGACAGAATGGCACTCACCGAAAATTCAGCTCTGAATTCCTCTGACTTTATTATGTGTATTATTTCTCTGCAGTCTTGAGATCGTAGACTCTAGCAGGAGTTGATTGGGGAGCTTGCAGACAGTCCTTTAAAATAATTTATTGTTCTCTGATAAGATCGGCTCTTGATTATGGCAGTATGGTATATAGCTCTGCATCTAAAACACAACTTTTAAAATTAGAGGCAATACAATCACAAGCAATGCGGATTTGTTGCGGAGCTTTTAGAACGTCCCCATTATCAGCAGTTCAGGTAGAGATGGGCGAGATGCCTCAAGAAATTCGTAGGCTCAAGTTAAGGATGAGGTACTGGATAAGTATAAAAGGACATTCGGACGTTCATCCAGTTAAAATGGTGTTGAAGGACTGTTGGGAATATGAATACAAAAAGTTACAAAAAGCTTTGGATGGAAGGCCAATGAGGAAGCACAGAACAAATATACACTGACGGTTCAAAGGATCCAGACTCTAGGAAAACAGCTGTAGCAGTATATATTCCCCTATTCAAAATTAAAATGTCAAAAAGAACTTCAGATCATATTTCTGTATTTACTGCAGAACTAATAGCAATCTTACTAGCACTTCAGTGGATAGAAGAAATACAACCAACAAAGGCAGTGATATGCACAGATTCTCTTTCAGCACTAAACAGTTTGTCAAGTGGAAATTCATTAGCAAGACAAGACATGATAAATGAAGTAATGCAGAGTCTTTTTAGAATAAGACAGTATGGACTTCTGGTAAATTTCGTGTGGGTACCATCACATATAGGTGTGAAAGGAAATGAGGAGGCTGATCATCTGGCTAAACAGGCTTTAAATTATTCACAAATAAACATTGAAGTGGCATTAAGTAAAACAGAAATAAAAGCGATAATAGCGAAAAAAAAATACAGGAAATATGGCCGAATGAATGGAAAGAAGGAGCAAAAGGTAGACATTTACACTGCATACAAGAAAAGGTTGGTTCAGAGAGAAGAAGATTTGGAAACAGGAAAGAGGATGTTATAACTGCAAGAATGCGTATTGGTCATGGTTTATTAAATCAGTGCTTACATAGAATAGGAAAACATGAAAATGGAAATTGTGACAAATGTGGGTTAACAGAAACTGTAGAACATGTACTTATAGAATGTGAGGCTTATGAAAGAGAACGCTTCCAACTAAGCCAAGCTTTAAGGTATCTGGAAATAAATGATCTGTCACTCCAGGTCTTGTTAGGCGATGGATCGAAGCAATCAAGAATATATCGCGAAGTAGTTATTTATTTAAAGGAAACAGGATTGATTAATAGGATTTAAGATACCGTTTTTTTATTCATGTATTAATAAAACATTTTTTTTAAAAATTTTTTAAGGTAGCTCTTGTTTCTAAAGTTCCTATTCATTGTGCGCTTCACACTCCTTTCCAGTAGGTGGCGGGAATGCACCTTTTAAGTTGGTTTGCCAACCGCCATTAAATCCTAAAAGAAGAGGAAGAAGAAGATCGTAGACTTGAGCGCGAGGACTTTTATTTTGGTCTGGCGGTGTGACGTCATCAGCGTGCGCCGCGCTCCCGCGTCTGTTGTGATCGGATGAAGAGAGGTTTGTGCTTTTTAAAACTGTAACGCGTTTAACTCCGTGTCAGCCGCTCGGAAAACTCTATATGCAGAGAGCTTTGGAGGGGCAGGTGCTCAAAGTATAAAAGGAGCACATGGAGCACGGCTTTTAATAGGGCTGCGCTGCTCGCTGAAACAGATGCTTCTGTAAGTTACTGACAGCAGCACATACTGTGACACAGTTTTGAAAAAGAAACACGGAACAGAAAAAAACATTTTAAGTTTCAAAGTTAAATAAATAGTTCTTTGCGCTTCTCAATCACTCTGAAATAGAAACGGAATTAAATTAGTCCTATTATTATTGTTGAGTTTACAGGGTATGGTGGTGTTGCTGTTGTAGAAAAAATATTTCAGTCCTATTTAAAATAGTTATATTATAATCCTGTTCTGAATTTATTATTTTTATTTTATTATAATGATGATAAAAACAGGATTGATAAGTAGCCTATAAATCAGAGGATGAGAAAATCAGTATAAGCCTGTGTTTTCAGGGTTGTGATCATTATGTTTAAGGCACTCTACGCTTTTTAAATAAATACTGTAACAAAAAAAGTTCAAAGTAATAGTTTGTTAGTCCGATAACATAAAGACAAGACCCCTCGACGCCCTTTAAACTTTTCCCAATCAAACCGCAAGAACGAAAGAGAACAGGCACCTTTGTTTGTATTGCTGTGTAGAACCTTGCTGCATTTTTAATATTTAATTTTAAAGAAATGTAATTTTGTCCCCCGCACTTTATTCGGGCAGCTGTGTTCACGTAGAGGTTTCTAGATTTAAATTCAAACAGACCGTATTGATAGTCTATGCATGACTTGACGTTTTATTCATATCCAAAATGAGGAGAAGTGAATATCTGGATGCAGTGTGTGTTTAATTCATCCTCGAAGCCGGAGGGCGCTCTCGAGCAGAAAGTCCAAAACAGACTCATAGCAGTAATAACTTGTGACGTGCAGGAAACCCTAATATGGACAAAAGCATCCGCTATCACTGTAGCTGAGCTGAATAAAAAGCAGAAAAATACGTGAAGACAATAAACACACGATTGCGAAAATATACGGTTTATGTGTGTTTTTCAAGTTATCTCCAGGTAATAAATAAACTTTATGAATAATGCAGTACTGATTGACATATCATTCAGTAGCCTATAGAAACTATACATTTCCTGCCTTATTTTGTGATAAAAATGGGGAAAAGGTGCTCGTAGTAGCCTTTATAAACCGATCATAAAATTGTCATTAGGAAAATATTGAACAAAAATATTATAGCCCCTTGCTGCAGCTAACCTTACTTCCACAGGCTACACACAGCAATATAAACAACAGTTGCGCATGCTCTCTTCACGCAGTTCTTGTATAATAATAATAATGTAATAATATAAGTATACAAGCACACCGCTCCGCTGAGAACTGCACTTACCGGCAGCCGCGGACGTTATGAAGGCATCCTGGTAGTGCGCTACATTAAAGGTGTCTGAAGGTGAGGGATAGTCCCTGATGAGATCGTCAGGTGAAAGGTCATCATCGTGTGGATAATTTTATTTACGACTAAATTATTATTCATTCATTTTACTAATAGTTAGATTGGCCAGGCCTTTACAAAATGGCGTTTAATTACAAAAAAAAAAATATTGCCTTGACAAAAGGGCACTTTGGACAAAAGCACCCATCGCACCCCCTCTGCACGTGCCTGATTCACAATATTCAAATTACGCTTTTAATGTGATCCAAAATTTAAATGTACATTAAAATAGAAACAATACAAAGTCCTTCAACATGGAAAGCAATAGAAATGTAGTTACTAAGTCATGTTTAATTTATCATTTTCCCAGATAATTGTTACGGGCTCGATATCTCTCTCATATCTTCATATTTTCTCCCAATATTCCGAAGCAAGTGACACCGTTTTGTTCAGAAAAGCTAATTCTATATATCAAAAGTTTTTGAACGGTAAGATTTTTTATGTTTTTGTAAAGAAGTCTCTTCTGGTCACCAAGCCTGCATTTATTTGATCCAAAATACAGTAAACACAGTAATATTGTGAAATATTTTTACTATTTAATATAACTACTTTCTATTTGAATATATTTTAAACTGTAATGTATTCCTGAGATCAAAGCTGTATTTTCAGCATCATTCCTCCAGTCTTCAGTGTCACATGATCTCCAGAAATCATAATAATATGCTGATTATCAATATTTAAAACAGTTGAGTTGAGATTTTTTTCGGGATTCTTTGATGAATAGAAAGATCCAAAGATCAGCATTTATCTAAAATAAAAAGCTTTTGTAACATTATACACTATACCATTTTTTTTGGGGGGGGAAGGCGATAAATTATAGAAATTAATGCTTTAAATTGATAAAGTGATGACAAAGACATTTATAATGTTACAAAAGATCTACATTTCAGATAAATGCTGTTCTTCTGAACTTTCTATTCATCAAAGAAACCTGAAAAAAATTATACTCAGCTGTTTTCAATATCATCATAATAATAATAATAAATGTTTGTTTTTTTAAGCAGCAAATCAGAATACTGCGTTCACACTGTGAGCCTTAGTTCTCAATTCAGATATTTGCTCAGATCCAATTTTTTTTGTGTAGCTGTTCACATTGTTGTTTTAAATGTGGCTGAAATCAGATTTCCAGTGTGAACAGATCATGGTTCTGAACTGACCCGCATGCACAAAAGAACAATACGAACAGGGTTGCCAGGTTTACACAAAATCTGCCCAATTTCTTCTCAAAACTAGTCCAATAGAGTTGAAAAACAACCCTCGGCAACAGTGGAAAAAGTAGCCCAATTCCGCAGGAAAATGGTGGACTTGGCAACACTTGCGCAGCACACTGTCATACGCAAGTAAACACGGAGGACAAAGTAAGCGATTATGCGTTTATTTATAGTGTGATCTGCCGCAGAAGCCAGTGAAATTATGTGCGCAGGTAATATGAAAAATAAAGAAAAGGATGTGACGGAAAAGAGCATGTGATGAAGGTTTTTGTGGGCGGAGCCTATCTGGTGGCAGAAAATTACAGTCTTAAAGTAGCAGTCTACGGAAGTCGTGGAATAAAAGAATAAAAAAAGGTTATTTTGAGTTTATTTTTTTAAATTCTGACTTTTTTTCCCTCGCCATTCCGAGATTATATCTGAGAAAAATCACCTTGTCATTCTCTCTTTTCCCCCCTCAGTATATAATCCCACACTTCTGGCTCTTTCTTCCTCAGAACTAACACTCGCAATTACGGAGTTGAATCGAGTTTTATAAAGTCAGAACTAGGAGATATAAACTTGCATTTCCAAGAAAAAAAGTCAGAATTGTGAGATAAAATGTGTAGCCTAAATGTTGTATAGAATGTTACAGATTTAAGTAGTATTTCATGCTGTAACTGTAGAGCTAATACAATGTCCCCTATGAACTGCAAATGTGATTATTATGTAGACCTATTGTTTAAATCAAATTTTTACTTTAAAAGTAGGATAATCATAGCAGGTTTCATCCATAGTTTGTCCGTTTAAAGGCACAATATGTAAGTTTTCGCCACTAGTAGCTGCATTTTCAAAACAATAACAAAGCTGAAGCTTGATGACGCTATGAAGGAAGGAGAGTGGAACGATGAGAATTAATGAACAAATGTTTTTATCACCTGTTTCTTACAAAGTTATTCAAACAGCAAATAAATTGTACAGAGAAAGCGAGCAAAGAACATTTACATTGTCAAAGAATGGTATAATTGACTTCAGTCTAGTGCGAGTTTAAGCACTCTCAAAAAACTCCCCTTATAATCAGTAAAGCTGTCAATACACTGTTTGATTTTGATGAATGAATCTTCAGATCAGTAAAGCTGTCGATTACACTGTTTGATGAATGCATCTTCAGTTATTAAATTGTAGTGCTAGTTTTGAGTGTTCTTTTTTCTTGTCTAATCAGGTCATCCACGTGCCACACTATTATCAGAAATGGCGTTTATTAAAGAGGAGAGTGATGGAATGAAGATTGAAGAGGCATTCAAAGTGAAACAAGAATATACTGAGGAACAAACAAAGATGGTGTTTATTAAAGAGGAGAGAGAAGAAATGAAGATTGAAGAAACATTCAGAGTCAAACATGAAGATACTGAGGAACAAACAGGTTGGTTTTTATTCTCGAAGCTGAATTCACTCATTTAATCCTTATTAAAATGTGCAGCTCTACAGAAATGAATTATATTTTTGAAGAATGTCATATGAGTGAACACACACCGGGAGCAGTGCGCAGTCATTTTTGCTGAGGGTGGAAGAGAGCACTGGTCATTCACAATGTTTTCACTTGCAAATCGCTGTTCAATGTTAATGCTTGTCCACAAATGCTAACATAATTCTCAAGCTATCCGATAGAATGTTGTGGTTTATAGGCCAAAATCTACTTTGGTTTTTACGTGTGCCAACTTCTGTACAAGCACTATCTGATTTTTTTTAACTGTGCATACTTTATATGCACAGGTTGCATACGCGCATTGACTTGGTTTTGCACTTACTAGTTGTTCCACAAGGTGGCAGCACTGGCCCGAAACTAAACTAAAGTGATGGAATGACAACAAAATAGCAGCGACTGCGACAACAACAGACGGCAGCGTTGACCAGTGCTTTTGTGAGAGAGTTGTGAGATAAAAAACAAAGTATACTTTGGCCTTTCATGATTAGGTGCCAAAAGCAGGTCATGTATAGCTGTAATAAGCAATGGGGCTTAAATCCTGACTGAAATTGTTGATAAATACCATTTTATAGTGAAGAGAACACAATTTTTTTTTTTAGACATGAGTGGCAGGATTGGTCTGTAATAACCCAGTTTTGATGCACAATGTTGGTTTTGATGCTTTTTTTTGTTTTGATGTCAGTTGTTTTGTGCCTGTAAACTGGTGTTAACTTGTATTTATCTTTTTGTTTTGTTTTTACTTTAGATCTGATGTCTTTGAAAGAGGAGAGTCAAGAACTGAATGATGTAGAACCGAAAGATCAATATGAAAAACATAATTTCATGACTGGAGAAAAATTCATACAGACTGGAACGTCTTCCTCCAGAAAAAAGAGGCACCGTTATTTCACTTGCCATCGATGTGGACAGTGTTTCAATCATAAACGTAAACTTAAAGCCCACATGAGAGTTCACCCTGGAGAGAAGCCTTACACATGCAATCAGTGTGGAAAGAGCTTCACGTCAGAACTAAACCTTAGGAATCACATGAGAATTCACACTGAATAGAAGCCTTACACATGCAATCAGTGTGGAAAGAGCTTCACGGCAGAACTAAACCTTAGGAATCACATGAGGATTCACACTGAAGAGAAGCCTTACACATGCAATCAGTGTGGAAAGAGCTTCAGATCAGAAATAAACCTTATGAATCACATGAGAGTTCACCCTGGAGAGAAGCCTTACACATGCAATCAGTGTGGAAAGAGCTTCAGATCAGAAATAAACCTTATGAATCACATGAGAGTTCACCCTGGAGAGAAGCCTTACACCTGCTCTCAGTGTGGAAAGAGCTTCAGATCAGAAATAAACCTTATGAATCACATGAGAGTTCACCCTGGAGAGAAGCCTTACACCTGCTCTCAGTGTGGAAAGAGCTTCACATTCGAACTAAACCTTAGGAATCGCATGAGGATTCACACTGGAGAGAAGCCTTACACATGCAATCAGTGTGGAAAAAGCTTCACGGCAGAACTAAACCTTAGGAATCACATGAGGATTCACACTGGAGAGAAGCCTTACACATGCAATCAGTGTGGAAAAAGCTTCACGGCAGAACTAAACCTTAGGAATCAGAACTAAACCTTAAGAATCACATGAAGATTCACACTGAAGAGAAGCCTTACACCTGCTCTCAGTGTGGAAAGAGCTTCAAATCAGAACTACACCTTGGGGATCACATGAGAATTCACACTGGAGAGAAGCCTTACACATGCAATCAGTGTGGAAAGAGCTTCACATCAGAAGTAAGCCTTAGAAATCACATGAGGATTCACACTGGAGATAAGCCGTACACTTGTTATCAGTGTGGAAAGAGCTTCACATCGAAACTAAACCTTAGGAATCACATGAGGATTCACACTGGAGAGAAGCCTTACACATGCAATCAGTGTGAAAAGAGCTTCAAATCAAAACTAAACCTTAGGAATCACATGAGGATTCACACTGGAGAGAAGCCTTACACATGCAATCAGTGTGAAAAGAGCTTCAAATCAAAACTAAACCTTAGGAATCACATGAGGATTCACACTGGAGAGAAGCCTTACACATGCAATCAGTGTGAAAAGAGCTTCAAATCAAAACTAAACCTTAGGAATCACATGAGGATTCACACTGGAGAGAAGCCTTACACATGCAATCAGTGTGAAAAGAGCTTCAAATCAAAACTAAACCTTAGGAATCACATGAGGATTCACACTGAAAATAAGCCTTACATCTGCAATCAGTGTAGAAAGAGTTTCAAATCAGAAATAAACCTTAGGAATCACATGAGAGTTCACCCTGGAGAGAAGCCTTACACCTGCTCTCAGTGTGGAAAGCGCTTCAAATCAGAACTAAACCTTGGGAATCACATGAGGATTCACACTGGAGAGAAGCCTTACACATGCAATCAGTGTGGAAAGAGCTTCACATCGGAACTAAACCTTAGAAATCACATGAGGATTCACACTGGAGAGAATCCTTGCACTTGCAATCAGTGTGGAAAGAGCTTCACATCGGAACTAAACCTTAGGAATCACATGAGGAGTCACACTGGAGAAAAGCCTTACAGATGCAATCAGTGTGGAAAGAGCTTCACATCGGAACTAAACCTTAGGAATCACATGAGGATTCACACTGGAGAGAAGCCTTACACATGCAATCAATGTGAAAAGAGCTTCAAATCAAAACTAAACCTTAGGAATCACATGAGGATTCACACTGGAGAGAAGCCTTACACATGCAATCAATGTGAAAAGAGCTTCAAATCAAAACTAAACCTTAGGAATCACATGAGGATTCACACTGGAGAGAAGCCTTACACATGCAATCAATGTGAAAAGAGCTTCAAATCAAAACTAAACCTTAGGAATCACATGAGGATTCACACTGGAGAGAAGCCTTACACTTGCAATCAGTGTGGAAAGAGCTTCAAAGCAGAACTAAACCTTGGGGATCACATGAGAGTTCACCCTGGAGAGAAGCCTTACACCTGCTCTCAGTGTGGAAAGAGCTTCACATCGGAACTAAACCTTAGGAATCACATGAGGATTCACACTGAAGAGAAGCCTCACACATGCAATCAGTGTGGAAAGAGCTTCAAATCAGAACTAAACCTTAGGAATCACATGAGGATTCACCCTGGAGAGAAGCCTTACACATGCAATCAGTGTGGAAAGAGCTTCAAAGCAGGACTAAACCTTGGGGATCACATGAGAGTTCACCCTGGAGAGAAGCCGTACACCTGCTCTCAGTGTGGAAAGAGTTTCAGTAAGAAAATAGTCCTTCAGTCTCACATGAGGAATCATGCTGGAGAGAAGCCTTTCCTGTGTCTTCAGTGTAACAGGAGATTCATATATAAAAAAGACCTGAAACTTCATTTGCGAACACATTCTGGAAAGAAATAGCCAGGTTCTGAGTGTGACAAGAGGTTTACGAAAAGGGGCAACTTTAAAAATCATCTGCATTCTCTCTGGAGGAAGGTGATTTAATTGTGATCAGTGAAATAAAACATTTAGTTTTGCTATCACACTTACAGATACATATGAAAAGTCATGCAGAATGTGAGACCATGTTTGTTTGGCTTCTTTTTGTTGATGTTGTGTTTCAGAATACAATAATGATCTCACACTGAACAAAAACTATTGTTATGTCTTTACAATTTCAGTATCAACTTGGTACCCAAGTACTGGAACTTTTGCCAACACTGGGTTAGAATAAAATAAAGTTAACAAAATGCTTACTGCAAGTCTCCTCTTGATTATACCATGTTCAGGTTTTGCTGTAATTATTTAAAAAGCCTACTTTTGTGCCACATTATAATCTCGAATACATATTTAACACAGTTTGATTGAAAGCAGTGGTTCTTGAGGCAAAGTTGTTTAGAATTAACATGAAATGAATAATGTGCTGATTTCTTTCAAATTTTTCACAGACCTTTAGGGGCATGATTCAGACTAGCCCAGCAAGTTTTGTTCCGATTGGCCTCCGATAACCATGGCTCAAAATTCATTGGCTGATGGTGGCCAAGTTTTTTAAGACATGTGAATGTCATCATAAGCAGTCGTGACACTTTGGACAAAGATACGTCATGCCAATTTTCAAGTTAATCAGACTTGCGTAGTTACGAATATTTTTTTTTCACCAAGTGGCCAAACTCTGCCAATTTTTTTCACGTGTCCTCAGATTAAGATACAAATGTGTACCAAGTTTGGTGAAAATACCTCATCGTTCAAGAGTTACAGCCATTTTAGTAAAAGTGGCCCCGCCCACTTTTGAATGTGGCGGGAATGAAATCGGAGTTAGCCATTTTGCTCGTCTTGAGCCAAGGATTACAATGAAATTAGACAATCAAATACGACAAACGGTTCAGGAGTTATGAGCATTTTCACACGTTTGCTAAAAAGTGGCCCTGGACTTTCTGGCAAAGAGCGGCCCACACCCGATCTCTGCAACACACCACACCAAACCCACCAACTCATTATGCACAGAGCATTTTTTAACACCTCTTACTAACATAAAAATAACACAATACAGAAATAAAAATGGCATCTATTATTTTTTTATTGGAATTCTTATATCATTAACATTAATGAATGACTGGCATGCTTCTTTACATTATAATTTGTCTATCCTGGTGTATATGACCAATAGTGAATAATTTAGAAGAATTTTTACACAGAAGACTTGGAATGTAGTGCCGAATGTGCACAGGTTTAATGGTGCATTTCTACTGGTCCTTCAGAAATCATTCTAATATGCTGATTTGCTGCTCAAGAAACATTTCTGATTATTATCAATGTTGAAAACAGTTGTGCTGCTCAATATTTTTGTGAAAAATATGATACATTACCATTCAGTCCAGGGTAAGGTTAAAAGCATAGCCATACTTTTATTTAACAATGTTGCATTAAATTAATTTAAAGGGGACCTATTATGCAAAATTCACTTTTGCAAGGTGTTAGGACATAAATGTGTGTTGGCAGTGTGTGTACACAACTACCCTATAATGATAAAATTCCACCCACTCCTTTTTTTTTTTAAATCCCCATAAATAATAAGTAGTGTCTCCCAATGGCTTGTTTTCAGCATTGGTGCTAATGTGACGTCACATTAGCTACAGGCCCAGCCCACGAATGTTGACAGACACTGCTGTTTTAACATAGAACCACCCTGAGCGAGTTCACAGCGAGTTGTACATAGTCCGCCATTGCTGCACTGACAAGAATGTCTCCCAAGCATATTAGGTGTTCTGTAGCAGGATGGTAATATTTCATAGTATTAATATTTGTTACTGTATTTGATCAAATAAATTCAGCCTTCTTTCAAAACATAAATTAATAAATAAAAAGTATTTATTATTTTAAACATTTGACCACCAGTGTGTGATGCATGTGAAACAGGCTAGCAAATTATATTTTTTATTAGGCTATAATTCCTAATCACGGCACTTGACGGTTGTTACTAAGTCTTCAGATTTACAATGTTCTAGAGTAAGTTTGAGAATTATATTTTACAGATTTTTAAAACATTTTCTTAGACACTTGAAATTACAGAAGAAAGCCTGGATATAGGTTTACAAACATTCACTCTTATCTTGTGACGAATAACATAAATGGCATTAAGAAATTCGAAAATGCCAGTAGTAGTTTGTTTAATTTCTGTCGTTTAACTTTTTTTTTTAATCGTAAACAGTTGGCAAATATTGCTGAATTGTCTCGCTATTCAGCTGCTTACATCTTACCTCAGCTCGCATTCAAATGCCGCACAGCTCAGCATCTGTGAACAGTAAATCCCGCCTTCTTCGATTTGATTGACGAGCGCTTTTGAGCCGCTGCGTGCTAAAATAATTAGAATGTTTAATTGAAGTGGGCCGATGGAAGGCTATAGGCTACGTACCTTTACTAGCCTATAATTCATTAATTCTCTATATTTACGCGATGGGCCGGCCCACATTATACAGCAGCCCACCGGGAAAACTCTCGGTGCTCCAGATGGCCCCAGTGGTGGCTGGTGGAAAATTTTCTAGGCAGGGCTGTGCCACTTCCAACAATTTTAGCATACATCCCAATATGACTTATCCCAGTATAACAAAAGGAAAAATATTAAGTCACCTTAACCTGACTGTATATGGCATTTTGCAACTGTTTCATGGTTCTCCGGGAATGTACACATTCATCCAGGAAAGACAGAAACAGTAAATAATAAAAACAGCTAAAATGAAACATTAAACCAAAGTTAAATGCTAGGAGACTGTTTGCAAAGACGGGCACGTTCAAGCTCAAACCGGAGCAGGTTTCCAGGTTGAACAACATGTTTCCTGGAAACTGTGTGCAACGAGGTTTGAGATACGTTTTCTCTTGTTTGGTGGGTGTGCATGTCAAAAATGTCAGCCCAATCAGCAGCAACATGTATATAAACCATGCGGTATTAAAGAGACAGCTCACACAATGGGTCCAAGTAAAGTTTTTTACCAATGTGTCCGCTGCAGCTCGGTATACGCAACAATTGAAGATATTAGAAGACATATTTGTCATAAGAGTTTTATAATAAAAATACAGCATTATATTTTTAGCTTTATTGCAAGGCAGGCAAGTTTATGTATATACCAAATTTCATACAAGTGCTTTACATAAAAATGAGAAAGAAAATACAAGGTATTAAAAAAGTAAGAACTAGAAATAAAAGTAAGAAATAGAAATTCGTCAGTAGTATGCAAGGCTAAATAGATGTGTTTTCAGTCTGAATTTGGTAAGATGTGTGCTTCCATTTCTGTTTCAGCAATCCCTTTGGAACAGGCTCGTGCATCGAATGGGCCTAGTCAACTTCCACTAGGCCTACACATTCCCGCTGCACCACTGCATTGCCTCCGGCTCCTGCACCACTTAATTTGCCTGTTGCTGGACCAGCACCTGCCTGTGCTCCAAAGTGGGCACCAGTCTCAACCCCCCAACAAATGCATAAAGGTACATTAAGTTCATTCCTAAGCACAATTTTTCCGTTGACATATTTTCTGTGACTTGTCGATTTAAATGTGTGCTATAGATACAAAGCCATGGACGCACAATGCAACATTGCTTCTAATTTCTCTGACAAAGCAAATGGCTGAAGACTCCTTCAATCTCCTGTATTAAGGAAAGTAGAAGTGTGGCAAAAGGATATGACTTTGGAGCAGAGGCATGTGTTCAGGCAGTTATAGCACAGGTTTGTTTTGATACTGGCATTTGCATTATTTTGGGAGTAGGGCCACTTGAAGACATTTGCTATTTCTGGGTTTCTATTATTAGATACAAAACAATAGTGGACAGTAATAAGAAGACTGGGAGTGGTGCCAGCAGCTGGGTCTTTTTCTCATCAATGGAGGACCTCCTGGCTGATGATCCCAGTGTGGAGCCGGTCCTGATCGTGTCATCTTTTGCTGGTGATAATCTTTTCCATGTACAATTGTTTTTGTGCCACATCAACATGACTTAGCACATCAGATGAGTTGAGTGCAGTTTAATCAAAGACAATGTTATATTCAT
Organism: Sinocyclocheilus grahami; assembly: GCF_001515645.1. Lineage (NCBI taxonomy): Eukaryota > Metazoa > Chordata > Actinopteri > Cypriniformes > Cyprinidae > Sinocyclocheilus > Sinocyclocheilus grahami. The sequence goes on along the minus strand of NW_015507706.1, from coordinate 19,654 downwards.
GCTTTTATAAAAAATATTATACATTATTGGATCTTATTTGTAAGTTTTAATTCAATCACTCAGTGATGTCATAAAATGACCTCACATTAGCATCCATGTTGAATACGAAATGGATGCCAATGTTGTCAACAATGTTGTGGTGTAATGAGAGATGTGTTGAGTGGGTATGCGGAGTCTCCAAGCAGGCGGTAGGCACTTCTCATTACATCCTGGAGATGGCCATATCATGGGCAGTTCCGAAACACAGACCCCGGCCAACCAGTGTACACATCCAGGAACATCATCTGTGATGTACACACTGCTTGGAGTTAAAAACGTGCATGTCCTTTCCTGTTTATGTAACTGTTTCTATGGAGTGTGGGTGCTGGGATGGGAATGTGTGGGCCATCGATTGCTCCAATGACTCCAGGGAAGCCAGTTTTATCCTGAAAGCCATTTGCTCCGGAAACTCTTCAAAAAGAACACAAAGCCCTGTTGAAAAAAACAGCATATGCTGGTTAGGTATGTTTTGACGCTGGTCCTTTGCTGGTTTAAACTGGTCTTTTGCTGGTTTATGCTGGTCCTTTGCTGGTTTAAGCTGGTCCTTTGCTGGTGCATAAACCAGTAAAGGACCAGCTTAAACCAGCATCCCAGCGTCAAAACATACCTAACCAGCAAATGCTGTTTTTTTCAACTGAGAGAACCTTCTCAGCTGCCATAACTGCAACTCTTGCGTCATCAGAACAGGGTGTTCAACGCACCACCGTTTCCGTTTAAAAAACGTTTTGCACCATTTTGTCGGGGCTGATCGCAGCCCTGATTTCTAAAACACTTCTGCCCTCTAGGGGTTACGGAGAAAGACGACAATATTCAAGAGCAGCTGTTTCTATTTGGGCAAGCTTTGTCAAATTCGTTCTTACATGTGAACATTTCTGCACATGCTAGTCAGCGTCATCATCTGTATTTTGTGGTTTGTGAACTCATATATCATTTGATTACAATGAACCCACAAATCAGTGTTTATGTATTTTACCTGATTTTGGATGTTGACATTAGTAAAATCAGAAGGAAGAGTAGTAGTTAATAGTCTCTTATTTGCCTGTTTAGTCCTGCAAATTAATAAAAGAACATATTACACATTAACAAATCAAATGCCATTAAATATAAAGTCAATTGCATTTAATAGATTACTCTTTCAGAAAGACTTGCAGTGGGTTTGTAAAATATGTTTTTATGCCTGAGGTTTTGCTTTGCATCAACTGAGCTGTGAATATGAAATGTTTATGTTTGGACACGGCCACACATTCTGGTGACATGATGTGATTGACAATGAGGTCAGAAATGGGAATTTTAACATATTTTAATCTGATATGGTCTGGAATGTGGCGTAAGGAAAAAATAGTATTGACGTTAAATTCAAATAGTATATCTTGATTCATTCACACATTTTCACACATCTCTTTCCTTCCAGAGCAAATAAACCTAGAAAACTCAAATGCTGCATATTTACTTATGTGTGAACAAAGGATGATTTGAGTTCTGCTGGTCTGAACAAGAGGTTACTGAACCTACAAAACAACAGTTTCTCAATACACATGAACTGAGCGCTGAACATTAGTTGAGCACTAGTATTGTGCTACTGTTTTTCTCTTCACATAGAAGAGCATGCAGCTTTTCTTCCTGATGTTACTCAACACCTTTGACCAGCTGGATCTTCTGATGCTGGTGTCACTGTATTCCAGCCATCCAGATCCACTGACGTCACGGTTGTGACTGATGTAGTGTCCTACAGGACAGAGGAACTCTAGTATGATTTATCTTTTGCTGTTGTATTGGGCTTTTTCTCTTTATTCACTGACATCTCTCTGCTCTCTGTTGAAAATCATAGATCAATTAAGAAAACAATTGAGTTCATATTCAATGCTGAAACATTATTCAAATGTTATTTTTCAGAATGCAGATTAATTCAGTTCCACACGATGGAACAACCAATCAATCCCTCAGCTTGAGCATCGAGGATCTGATGTCAAAACGCATGACCAGAGTTGCTTCAGAGTTGTTTTTTTCCCATTTAGATTGAAATATAATCTTGCATGACTTCAGTCAATATGGTTAACGGTGTTGGTACCTGTGCATTGCTTTTCCTGCATTCCACTGTTTAAACTGACAAGGCTTTTCAATGCATGCAACGAAAAAGGGAGAACTGCAATCTCATGATAATGTGATGCAATAGAAATGAAAATCAATAAACAAACATGTTTTATTTGTTGCTGGCAGAGAATCCGAGTCACAAGCTGTAAAGACTCCGCCCTCTTCCGGAAAGGGGCGGGGAGCAGCAGCTCATTTGCATTTAAAGAGACACAAAAACAGCATGTTTTTGCTTCTGGGCAAAAAGGGACATTACATAATGAAATAATAAATTATCTGTTGGGTATTTTGAGCTGAAACTTCACAGACACATACTGGGTACACCTGGGACTTCATAATTATTATTTTTTTAAATTATGCCAGTTTTTTTTTTTTTGCCATCTGCCTTCTAGAATTGGCCAATCCACCCCCTTACTGGTGAGCATCTTGAGACAAATCAATGCCACGGGCATATTTTAAGTAGGCCAGACATGCATTTTAGTCTGGGACTAGGCTTAATGAAACCAGAGGATAAATGTATATCTTGATATAAACTTGCCACGAAGTTCCATAAAATTGTTCATATTCAAAAAAGTAATGACCCATTCATATATATATATTTTTTTTAATTGACCTATCTCATAAAAGGTTAGTTAAAAATGATGTTATATTAAGAGCTGCAGGCTAGAGAAACTATTCCATTTATTAATCCAGTCCAGACTTACCCTAAAGTGAAAGCCAAACATCGGCCAGAAAGACATTTAAAACAAATACAAAATTGTGAAATGCTGCAAGCTCATGTAGTTTTTCCACTTTTGCAACAAACATGTAACAGCAAAGAAATGAAACAGCACAAAAATGGGTATGCCTCACTACCTTGAAAAATATTTCTTAACAGTTTCTTAAAGTTAACAACAACAAAAAAAAAACCCTGTGTGGTTGGTTCAACAAAAGTTCATTGTCACTGGGCTGGAGAACTGCACCTAAAGAAAGTCATTTGTACCAATACAGTTTGTAAGGATATTGTTTGTACCATGGATCAGAAAAGATGCAAAGCATCAAACACATTGTTATGAAAAGTAGAAACATATACAAATCAAACTGAATCTTTCTCAGTCTGTGTTTGGCACTACACATGAAAAAGGCCACACACTTGACATGATTTTGTCTTTTGGATTTACATTACAGATCCTTGTTTTTCTGACCGTAAGCCAATACTTTTTAATACTTTATCTCACCCTGTGAAACAATCTCTCCCTGGTGTAAGGATGGTTTTCCTGCTAAAACAGAACATGAAATTAAACACCCTGCAATAAAGCAATAAATTCCAGTAATCCGGAGAAAGATCTCAAAGAAAGAGCAAAGGACACCGTATCTGCTACTATGCATCTTCTGAAAGGGTACTCAATGCCCAGATTATTAAAACAGTGAAGAAGAAGCAGAAACAAGCGATCGCGTATGTATATGTCAAATAACATTATTTTCAGCATTAAACAACATATAAATCAAAACTGCATAACGTTCATTACAAAATAGTACATAGATACTATTATACACCATCTAGACTTTACAGGATGGGGATAGCTGGAAATAATCTGTTGGAAATGTAAGGAAGAAGAGGGCACTTATTTACATATGATTTGGGAATGTTCTTTAGTTCAGCCATTCTGGCGTAAAATTCTGAGAATACTTGAAGAGTGGTTGGGCTATATTTTACCTGTGGAACCACAATTATGCCTTCTTGGAGATAAATCAGCTGTACCTAATATAGCAAAAAATGCTTTTACCCTTATTATGTTTGGTTGTATCACAGCTGCCAGGATGATCTTGCGCAATTGGAAATGCCCCAAAACCCCAGATTTGAAAGATTGGATTGATGGGATGATTGAAATTGCATCATATGAGTGCATGTTGGGGAGACTGCAGAGTGAGGGAGAAATGAAAAAAACATGGGATCATTTTTGGCAGCATATAAAAATGGTGTGATGAGCAGGACTCCTTAACAACTGTTACATTTCCATGTGCTTTTGTTTTATTACATTGATGGTGACTAGTGGCTGAATATGTAATTGTTTGGAAAGGTGAATATTGAATACTGTGTATTATTGAATACATCACGTACAAAGTTTTGACTGTTGAACAATAAAAAAAGTTGAATTATATATAAAAAAAAAAAACTGCATAACGTTACTGAATAAAAAGTGTATCCAGGAAGACTTTTGTAGCACAGTCATGGCTGTTTTGTGGTACCCATGGTTTAACTATAGTAACAATGTTTCTTTTTTAAACTATGGTATAAACATGTTTCATTTTCGTAAGGTACAGGGTACACCCAGGGGTTAAGGTGAATTGGAGCCCATCAGAGTGGAGTTGACTGTTTTTATATTTGGTTAAATATAAGCTTTGTGCAACACTTCTTTACATTATGCAAACTTGACATGTATTAACAGTTTTTTTTTTGGCAATGTATTTTTCTCTAATTGTGATCACAGGTGAAAAATGCATCAGAGGGGGAGGACTTTTCTGCTCCCTCATATTCTGCAGGGACAACTTTGCAAGTATATGCACACGATCTACAGAAATTCGTTGACTCCTGCCCACAGCTGAAAGGAAAAATTGACCGTATGCCTATTAACAATACATTTAGAACATGATTTGTTTGTGTGTGTTTACTGTTCTATTTATTTTGTATAAGTTGTTGCAAATTTGTTTTTTCTGCATTCTGTTCTTTGGAAAAGATCTGTTAAAATTGTGTTAAATAAAAAATATATTTATTTGTTAAATTAAGGTCTTTGGACCTTGTATTTAGCTATGTAATACAGTTTATTGTTAATAACTTTGAAACAAATCTATTTTAGCATAACTAAAATTGTTTAATGTTACACTTATACTGTAACTACATGTAACAAGAGGGTAACAAGGCATCACTTTAAATTACAGCCCGCAGATGTTACACTTACACAGTAACTACACGTAGCAAGAGGGTAACAAGGCATCACTTTAAATTACAACCCGCAGATATTTTCAAAATGATATAATAAATGATCTGTGGAGTATTTTGAGCTGAAACTTCACAGACACATTCTGGGGACACCAGAGACTTATATTACATATTGTAAAAAGGGGCATAATATGTCACCTTTAAAGACTTGAAGATAAATGGATTTGATATTGTTCTTCAACCTCTGGTTGATCTCATGATTTTACAGACTAAAGAGTTTCACTGCTGTATTTGACACCCCTTTCAGAGGAACCATTATGCAGGTAATGGGTCAACTTGGCTCTTCATGGATGTGACGAGAAGGGCAGGGCCAAGAGCCGTGGGAACGGAGCGAGTCCCACGGAGGAGCTCCGGAAGGATAAAAGGAGGAGTGACGACAGTGTTGGACGAGAGAGGACCAGGCCTGGACTTCTCTCGCTCCTCCGTGGGACTCGAGACCGGTGAGTGGCGCAGGTGTCGCGCATTAGCATTTACTCCACCGGCCTCGCTCGGTTCCCACGGCTCTCGGCCCTGCCCCTCTCGTCATAATGGACTATTTGGGTTTGTAGAGTCTTAGTGCAACATTTTATTACTCCTGTTAATTGAAAGTAACAAGAAGTAGTGATGGGCAGAGCGAGGCTTCATGAATCACTGAAACAGGGAAGCTAATGTACCGAATTGTGTCGGGGCCTTGAAACAATCAGACACCGGTCTCAACTGCGACACCTAGTGGTCACTTGCATGTGTTGCTCTGCCTTGACAACGATTTACGAATGATTACCTACATTTTGTTTAAGTCAAACAATAAAGTGTGTCCACATCATTGTAAGAGCAAATAGATTTGGTTTTTTTAATAATGTGTTGAGTTTTTAACATGTCTGACAACTACATGAGCTTGGTTTTGTAACCTTTAAGCTTCTCATTGTGAATAATTAGGTTATTTGGGTCATAAGAAGTGAACATTAATAAAATAAATCAAGCCACAATGTGTCACATTTATTACATTGTGATATTTTTATTTTGCCGCCTGTCAGTCGAAACACCGCACCGAAGCTTCATTTAGCCGTTGTCACGTGACATGGGTGTTTTGAATCACGCTTCGGAGCAGTGTTTCGAAACATCTACGCTTCGGGATCTCGACACTGCGTCGAAACTGTAGTTTCAAGTCAGCCATCCCTAACAAGAAGTGACACACATTTTAAGTAAATTTATAAACTTGAATGATTCTGGGCTTTTGACAAAAAAAAAAAAAAAGATCCAGATATAATATTTCATCATAAACAAAGTGAAAACATTTCTAAAGATTTAAGAAACTGTAAATCTGAACAGTTTTCCATCTTGCAGTACAAATGTAGTAATTATGATACAGTATTATTGCCGTTTTAAGGGCATTTTCTTGCTTCTCTGTCATTTTTCTCTTGGTGCCTGTGTGAGACTGACATCTAGTGGTTGGCCTGTTTTACACGCGTCACTCAAACACAGAAGCAGGAAACAGGAAACAGGAATCTCATGAGTTCAGGGAAAGCGAAACTAAAGTGTAGTCGAGCGGTTGTGCGTTTGTGTCTCTGTATTCTTGCAGTAAAATGGCAGAAGCCAGAATTTCAGTGGATCAAAATGAGTTCATGTGTGCAGTGTGTCTGGATCTCCTGAAGGATCCAGTGACTATCCAGTGTGGACACAGTTACTGTAAGAGCTGTATTACAGGCCACTGGGATCAGGAGGATCAGAAGAAAGTCTACAGCTGCCCTCAGTGCAGACAGATCTTCAGACCAAGACCTGCTTTAGCTAAAAACACCATTCTGGCTGAAGTGGTGGAGAAAATGAAGATGACAAAACCTTCTGCCGACTATTACGCTGGAGCTGGAGATGTGCAGTGTGACGTCTGTACTGGAAGAAAATACAAAGCCATCAAGTCCTGTCTGAATTGTCATGAGTCTTACTGTCAAACTCATTTTGATCATCATGAGGAATTTCATTCACGTAAACCACACAAAGTGTCTGAAGCCACTGGACGACTGCAAGAGATGATCTGCCAGAAACATGACAAGCTTCTTGAGGTTTTCTGTCGCACTGATCAGAAATGTATTTGTGTGCTGTGTATGGATGAACATAAAAACCACAACACTGTATCAGCTGTAGCACAGAGGACAGAAAAACAGGTATGAACATCATCAGTGATCAGTAGTATCACTGAAAAATATGAAGATTCACGATTTACTTACCCTCGTGTTGTTTCAACACATGACATTCTTTGTTCCTGAGGAACACAGAAAAAGTTATTTTGAAGAATGTCTCATCTGTCCACACATTGAAAGTCAATGGGGTCAATATTCACACATAAATCTTTGATCAGTTCATGTACACAGGACCCCAATCAGCTATGTTTATCTTGTGATACGCAAGAACCAATGAGGTTTAAAGTTGTTGATGAATCAACATAAATGGGTTGGATTCTGGAAACAGAAACATTATTCAGAATGTGTTCTGCAATAGAAAATGAGTTTGAAACAACATGACAGTGGACAAATAAAAGTTTTGCATCTAAATCTAAACACGTTGATCTTAAATTGAAGTGTACTTTCTGTAGACAGTCCTAGCTTCTCTCTTCCAACCACTCATTGCCTGATCTAAAAAAAACAAACAAACAAAACAATTATTTTAGTGTGATTTTAAAATACTTCCAACCCTCCAATGCACACTGTATAGGGTGAACAAATGTCCCGGGACATTCCCATAGTATATATATATATATATATATATATATATATATTATTGCATGAAAAAACATGAATGAACATAGAAGGTATGTTTATAGAAACAGTACAACTTACTGAAATGCATCGCATCTCATGTTATCCCTTAAAAGACGTTAATGTAACAGCTTAATTACATTTAACTCAGGAATGACATTCATTGACCATAACTCGTTAGTTAGCGGAGAAATAAGAGAGAAAATAAGTCTACAGAGCAACATTTTATTAAATGCACTATTCATTATATTTATTTCACTTTTTAGTGATGTCTCATATTGTACAGTATTTTTTAATAAATCTGTCTTGAACACGAGATATAACAGCCATCGTTTAAATGTTTATATTTCAACAGCGTATTGGAATAGAAATATAATTATATAATTTAAATGTTGATGGTGGGCAAGTCTCTCACATTGGAGTCTTCTAACTAGCCATGGAGTTTATTTTGTGCCTAACTGGTACGTCTACATCCGTGGAACACGTGTTCTCGTTAATGAATGCATAAGGGACAGCAGAAAAATCTCAACCAACAGCAATGAAGGCAATGCTTTTCATTTTCGTAATACTACATCAATTTCTTATATGCAGTTGTGGCCAAAAGTGATGTCCCGTGAGGATATTTCTCAATATTTGCTTTGAATGATCCTTCAAGATAAAAAAAATACATAGGAAAACAAAAGGCTCACAGGAAATTAAGCATACATTAAATACAATAATATAATAAGTTATTAATATTTAATTGGTTCTCCCTTGTTTTTGATAAAAGCACAACTACGCAATATGCAT
>NW_015507706.1:3789-6384 GCF_001515645.1 Sinocyclocheilus grahami | reverse complement strand
CCTCCAGACACAGTTGAAGGAGATGCAGAAGCAGTTTCAGCAGAGAATCCAGCAGAGAGAAAAAGATCTTCAGCAGCTAAGAGAGGCTGTGGAGTCTCATAAGGTGAGTCTGGAGAAGATGAGAAGTTTGTCTCAGTGTCAGTTAGGACTCTTGTCTTTCAGTCCCACTGAAGCCATGTGTGATTGTGATGTGTGTCCTAACAGCGCTCTGCACAGACAGCAGTGGAGGACAGTGAGAGGATCTTTACTGAACTCATCCGCTCCATTGAGAGAAGCCACTCTGAGCTGATACGGCTTATCACAGTTCAGGAAAAGGCTGCAGTGAGACGAGCTGAAGGACGACTGGAGCGACTGGAGCAGGAGATCAATGATCTGAGGAGGAGAGACGCTGAGCTGGAGCATCTTTCACACACACAGGATCACATCCAGTTCCTGCAGGTAACAGAGCTCTAGAAGAACAGGATCATAGTGGACTTGAGCAAGATCCTGATGTGAGAGCAGACTCACAGAGAAACATTTCATGAGTGCAGAAGTGGTTAACCCTTACACAAAGAAAATAAATTTCCTTATGTATGAATGATCAATATATTAAATGATTTAACTCTAATTAGTATTATATTGTGTTATTATATTGCAATATATTGAATAACACATAAGGAATTGCCACTTTCCATATAGTGAAAAATATGTGACAATATATTTACTTATATCATAATATATTCAGTAATACACTTCATGACATATAGATGTACATATAATAAGACATGGTACTGCATGTGTATAAATATATCGAACATATATTTACTCATGCAATGTATACACACATATAGAAATATATAATATAGAGCTTAGATTTTATAATAAATTGAATTATATATGTATACTTTCATATATAGCTAGTCAACATTAGCACAAGCATACCTGCATGTCCTAAAGTATTTAGCAAAGAGACGTTCACTGTGCTGACTTTCATATATAGCTAGTCAACATTAGCACAAGCATACCTGCATGTCCTAAAGTATTTAGCAAAGAGACGTTCACTGTGCTGAAGAGTGCACAGCTATTACTTTTTTAAGTATCATATTGTCTTGTGGTGTTCAGCCAATCGTCAGCCTAACCACAGGCTCTACTCTTCAGCACAACGGTAACCCCAAAAACTCAGAATTGCCAGAAAGCCTTTTAAATTCCAAAAAAATGCAACATTAAAAACCTAACAGATCTCCCCCTATATTAATATTGAGCAAAAACACATGAAATAACATTTAATTTAAACATTTACTCTCCTTAACAGTCAGAAGCAAAGCATGCTGGGAATCAGAAATCTACTCATTCCGTGAATGTGTGTATATATCAGGGATGGTAAGATTCACTGATTCGCATCGGAATAAAAGTTAACGATGCGATGAATCGATATAAAAAAAGTATGCATTGATACAGGTTGGCATTTGTATCATGATGCATCGTTTCTAACATATTTAATTGGTAAAAACTGTATATTCCCATATATTTTTGTTTAGTAAGGGATGTAATCATTCATAATTTTTTGCTAATTTTGTCTTCTTACAACATTGTTTATAAACTTGATAACCAGTGTTCACCCAGCTAGATTTTCCAGCATGTTTTAGTAATGTTCACTAACATTGGGTCAGGTGATCTTCAAATCTGACTTTTATTTTCATAACTTTTTCCCTGTAACACATTGATGAATTTTAACATGAAGACCCCAAACAGGAAGTGAGGTTGTGTATTAAAAATGCTTAAGCATAAAGAAATCACAGAAAACCTGCTCTTGCCTAAAGGGTCCTTGTGCAGTATCAGGACAGAATCAATAACCGGTTAAAATTTATGAATAATCTTCAATCTATTGACAGACTTTAAACTTCTTTTCCTTAGCAAATGTACTCAATCCTACAATGTGACACCACTGACTTGTTACATTGACATTTATGTTCTTAGAAGATGTTTTACTATTCAAATGCATGAAAAAGGCATTTCAGCCCACCAAAATAGGTGGGCAGACTGCCTATATAAGTCAGAGCTGAATTCCATTAATTCGAATATTTCTCCTTTAGCGTGAAGATCATCTTCTTGCTGTACTCTGAAGTAGAACTAAGAAGCCTGCTACTCGCTGTAGAAGTGCCCCGGCAGCAGAAAGATGCTCTTCCCTCAGCGGTTCCCCGCTGCGGCTATCCAACAAACCCAAAAGATCAAATTATGAGCAAATTTCCTGCTATGTTTGATTCAAAATGTCGTGCCATGAATGCGGCTTGTGCAGGGTGGCCCTGGATGCCTCGGATGGTTACAGTGAGTGCGCCACTTGCCTGGGCCGCACCCATGCTGAGATTGTGTTTGTTGAGACAGACTGCTCTCACTGCGAGAGCATGAGTCTTGCCTTCCTTCCCTTGAGGATCACCGTCTTTCATGATAGTGGCCCCGCCCCAGGGGTCTCCCATTTCTCCGCTCTCAGGAGCCTCAGAGGAAGAAACAGCAGCGTCAGAGGGCTGAGCATTCGGGCTCGAGAGCACGTGATTTACTCTCCCCACAGTGAGATGATCGCCAGGTGCTCTTCTCCCTTAAAGAACAGGGGCCCTCGAC
>NW_015507706.1:0-1209 GCF_001515645.1 Sinocyclocheilus grahami | reverse complement strand
CAGTCATTTGTAATAATTGTGGAGGTTGTCTGTGATCTTAATCCCGTGCGAATCGGTCATGTCTGTAATTTGTAAAGTAAAAATTCCCCCGCAAATGACCTACCATATTTCGCCGAACACCGAGGTCCTGTGCTAATATTAGTCCCGTGTGAATTCGGCCAGCATTTGGCGGGTCGTATATCATTTTTCGAGGTTTTTGTTTGCTGTGCACCTTTTTATCCATCTTCCTCGAAGAATGGAGCTGCGTTGGAGTTTTTGATAGTATTCTGAGTGCTGTCATCATATCGCTACACCATACAATTTGCAGAAAGAGAAAGCTGAAAAGGTTTTGAGGTTAATGTGTTACAAATAAATCAAGCATAAAGCTTGAGATATTATTTTAACCTAGTGAAATGTAAATGACACAGCGCACACAAAACTATATTAGTTTCTTTTTTTTTTTAATCCATCTGGACCATAGAACGGGACTCTCAAAGCCTTGACATCTGGGTATCCGGGAGATAAGTCAGTAAATTCAAGTAAAATCACAGGCTTCGCTTATCCCGTGCGAATGCACCACACGAAATTCAGATGTGGGGGGGTAATTTCAAAATCACACAAGGTCCCCAGATAATACTAATCCCGTGCGAATAGGGCTTAAGAGAAGAACAAAAAAGAACTTTGCTATGAGTATATTGGGTCCTTAATGATAAGTCAACAAGAGTTGCACAAATCTGACAGTAATACAGGTTTGATTTTTGTTTTTTTGCAGAGTTTCCAGTCTCTCTCATCACCTCCTGAATCTACAGATGATCCCATCATTCCCTTCAGTTCTCTCTTCTCTTTTGATGGTGTGAGAGAATCTGTCCGTCAGCTGAGAGACAAACTGGAGAATTTCTGCAAAAATGGGCTCAAAAAGATCTCAGACAGAGGTAAAGAACTGGAGATTTATCTGCTGTCAGAAATGAGTCCATCATCATCTTACACTGTTCATGTCTGTTGATTTCCACAGTCACGTTCAACACCTTTGTTCCCTGGACCAGGAATGACGTCCTACAATGTAAGTCACAAGCAGAAAACCTCACTGAGTATGTTCATCTTCTTCCTTTATAATGTAAAAGGAAATATGAATTCTAAAACTCTTCTATCATGATATAACACAATTGCACAGGATAGGGGAGAGTGGGGAAAGATGAGCCGGTGGGTAAGTTGAACTGTATACTTTTACTG
>NW_015507705.1:51270-51496 GCF_001515645.1 Sinocyclocheilus grahami | reverse complement strand
GACAATTGCTGCTTGGTGTTCTCCTAGGCTGAATTTAAAACCACTTATAAACGAGTTAGGACTTTGAAAACTTAATGCAACTCCGTCAACTCAATTCCTTGAATCTTTGTGTGTGTGTTTTAGTTAGGTTTTATGTAATCTAGATTAGCCAATAAAATTCATGTTTCATTTATAAACATATGTCTTGGCTCATATAATTTCAAGGTTAAACTTATGCCAAACGATC
>NW_015507705.1:45376-50919 GCF_001515645.1 Sinocyclocheilus grahami | reverse complement strand
GCTAAATTTAACTCATTAATTTATGGAAATGCTTTAGGATAAACTTTAACTCTTTAATTTATGAAATGCTTTAGGATAAACTTTAACTCTTTAATTTATGGAAATGCTTTAGGATAAACTTTTTTCCCAAATGTTTAAAGACATATTTCATATAATTTCAACACATAATTAAATAAAAGGCAAGTATATTTACGTTGTATACAAGCAGTAACTTTAAATCCTTGAGGAGTTGCATTACAGATAATGAAAAATGTTAAGTATACAGGTATACAATTCAATCCGCTCATATGTAATGCATTTCTTACCTTTTTCCGTGCGGCTGGCCTCTGACAGAGAAGATTTATGACGGAGAAGCGCCGGAGTCATACACTTTTATAGAGCAGTCTAGTCTATATAATGATTGTTGGCTCTATTTTAGGTATTTCCATAGCTAGTTTTGGCCATTTTAAATAAGGTATAGACCCACTAAATGAACGGGTCCGGATCGGATCCGGGCCGGATGAGTTACTTTATCAATGGGTCCAGATGAGCTACTTCATAAACGGATTAACCACTTTATTAGCGGATACGGGTAGGGTCTGGACCGGCTCTGCTCCGGAGTCATTTTGCTATCTGGGATTCATGAATCTTACATGTATACATTCACCAGGATCTTAATATTCACATTTAAACATCTTAACAAATGATCAAAAGTGATCAGAACACATATGATACCCTTATGCTAATGTTTTAATGTTATTTACATGCATAATTTAATGTTTAAATTCAAATGTTTATTTAAAAAGTTTAATGGTTTGTGGCATTAGAAAAAAAAAAAGGTTTTGGATGTAAGGTCCACACAACTGGCCCAGCGATGGAATCCAATGGCGCGGGTGAAGGTATAGCCTAATGTGTGTAGGTCTTTTATCTGCGCTACTGCAAAGTTCACTTAATTGGTCAGGATTTAGTTTCAATTTTAGTCCAGCTCTGTGTTTAATCTGACTCTAATTTCAAGTGATCATCATCAATTTAGGCTGTATTTCTAATTAAACTCATCACAAATATCACTGTAAAGGAATCTGTTCTCTGTAGTTAGGTGGAATGCTAGTCCACTACGGAACTCCAGCAAGAAGTGCGACAGGAGACAGATGGTTGTTCAATGGTTTATATCTTCAGGATGTGTCACTTTACATCATCCAGCATTGTACAGTTCTTAAATGAACAGAGGTGGCAAGTGTGGTTTAGTCTGAAATAAATAAAATATCAGAATCCGTCTGTATACAGTAAACAAACATTTACCTCAGTATACATCTTCTATATTCAATAATATTAAATACCACACGATAAATAGGCGCTAAAATATGCACGTAAATAACGCGTGCAGAATTCTCAAAATTCTGTATATACTGAACTACAATATGCACCTATGACAACAATCAGACCGGCAGTGGCAACATTATTGCAATATGACAGGTAAAGAAAGATAAATTAACTTACGTTCATGCACGCACATTTACCACTCATTTGAAATAGCGGCAGAGAAATGAAACTGAAAGTAAACTGAAACCGCTCTGGCGGACCGCCTTCTGCGCTCTGTACACGCACAATTACGTCACACGCACGTTGAGGAGGCTACCCTTACAAATGAATAGGGAATTTCGTACAATCACTTATGTATTAATTTGTATATTTGATTATTCTGGACATCCCATACTTTAAATTATTAATTCATTAGGGAACGAGTATCGCTTTGGGCCTCTTGTGGCCAGCGCGGGTCTCACAATCACAAAGTCAAGTCAAGTCAAGTCTGCTTTATTGTCAATTCTTCCACATGTACAGCACATACACACAGATAATTGAAATTGCGTTACTCTCAGACTCCTTGGTGCATACAGATAACACTAACAGTAGAACACAAATACAGATAGATACAGATTAAATATAAAATACAACTATACAAATATACAATAAGGTAAAATGTAAAAAAAATAAAAAATATATATATATAAAGCAGCACAAGGCACATGGCAGATAAGAGTGCAAACCAGTGAAGTAAACAACAGTGCAAATATAATGATTTGTAGTGCAAAAGAGCTTATTTAGACTGATTAAAGTGACAGTGTGTGTGTGTATTAGGGAGGGGGGAGTGGGAGAGTCCGTCAGAGGGTCAGAGTTCAGGGCCGGGGCTCTGGCTCTTCTCAGTTTGCGGAGGAAGTAGAGACTCAGAACTCACCAGTTCTGAGTTTAGTCAGGGGATGTAGAGTGAACTAATACCAGTCACGCAGCTGCAACTTGCTAAGTCAGTGACAGACAGAAAGGTGCCACATGTTCCATTCACTGGGCCTTCAGTTTTACCTATTCTGGACACAGATTTGTGGTAATACCAGACTTCATTTAATCTACTAGTCATAATGAGTTCAGAAGATATCAGAATAAATCAAATGTCACATTTTATTTGTAAAATGTATCATGGTAATTAAATAATTAAACAATGAGAATCCAAATCAGAATTAAACTCCGTTCCAATTCAGATAAATACAACATAACATAAATTGCTCAAAGATGAATCTAAGAGAGAGAGATACATACCTGACAGCAGAGAGACACACAGGAGCATGTGAGAGATTTGGAAGCAGAGCTCCAGAGATTCACACACACTGTGTGGAGGTTTTCTGATTACAGAATCCCAAATGACAATAACGTGTAAGCAGTGAAATTATTTCCTCATAAAATTATTTTCTCATAAATCCAAAACATCAGGAACTCACGCAAAACAGATGCCATGCAGCAAAACCATAAAACTAATCTTCAAAGAGAGCAAACAACACCTCTCTCCTTGCTCATTTATGACCGCCTTCTCCCCCTGCCCTCTCTGCCTCTCTCTCTTTTCCCCCAAAAGGTTTCACTCAAAGTTCATTAAGAATATTGTGAACCTGTTGTTTTTCCCCTTCATGTCTGGTATCGTTCTAAAGGTATCTGTGCGATTGGTAAATTGGTCTCAATTTCACAGTAGTCACTTATATTAAAACCCCTTCAGCTGTGCAGCATATTTTGGGTTTTTTAGAGAATTAGGCATATCTGAATTGAAAATAGCGCCCTACCCACATACATTGGAGTAAATTTATAAAAATGGTCTCATTTTACAGAAAACCCTCTAAATTTTAACACAGTGGTGGAATATTGTATATAATATATTGTATTTATTCTCAATTTTATGATAAACTCATATAAAAAGTGATATTTTGATATTTATTTTTATTATTATTATATAAAAAAATCTGTAATTTATGATCGGTTTGGTCTATGTCCCTGCAGAAAGTTTATTTTGGTTCCACTAGGTGGCAGTAAACAGAGGAAAAAAATAATCTAATTGATATCCCCTTCTAAACAAAATATATTTAGATTTTACTGAAAGGAGGTATTGGTGTCTCCGAGCGAACCTTTACCGTCTCCGTTTTTGATTTCTAAAAAGGTTAGAACATACTTGAATTTAAACGAGCACCTTATCCAAATACATTGGAATAAAAGGATAAAAATGGTCTCAATTTACAGAAAACCCCCTAAATGTTAACACAGTGGTGGAATATTACATATATTTTATTGTATATATTCACAATTTTATAATAATAATAATACAGATAAAAAGTCAGATTTGTATTCATTTTTAAATAAAGGATTTTTTTGAGAGCCTGTAATTTAGGACCTGTTTGGTTTATTTCCCTGCAGGGGATTCTTTTGAATCCTCTATATGCCAGTAAATAGAGAAAACAAGATTTATCTTTTTATAACCTTCTTCACAAAAGTTTTTGAGCTATAACTGAAGGGAGGCAATGTCTTTTCTGAAGTCTCCCATTTTCATCCATAAACAAATTATTCAGTGCAAAAACAGGCTTATTACCTGTAAAACACTTTTTACTATGCGTTACACTTGACAAGAGAATGATCCAACACTTTATCACCTAACTTGACCCATGTTGTGTATTATATACCTAAGCAAAATGAGAGTAAGTAGCAGTTCTTGCATTTTATTATGCACAAGATAATAAACGGCAAGAAAATAAATCAAATGTATAGAGAAAAATGTGCAAAAAGCAGTGCAAAAACACAATATACAAATCTAATATGTAAAATAACTATATACAGAATATAATAACTATAAACAGTCAATAAGCTGCTATAGAAAAAAAAATGGAGGCCAACTATTCGTTTTTGTTCGTTGCTTTGTCAACAGTTTTCATCGGTTGCAAACTTTCTCAAGAGTGTCCATCAGTGTGCCATTTTCTAAAACAGTTTCTAGATGGCACCAAGCACAGGGGTACGTTGCACTTTGTACAGTACATAGGAGTCTTTACTTTGAGGCCTGAAAGTTTGCACAAAGCACAAACTCTCTTCCCACTTGCAGCATCTGACCCAAAGTACTCTGGACAGCATGGCTCTCCTGCTGATATGGCAGATGTGGACGGCTCTGGGGCATGCGATGTGGACATGGATGGCTCTGGGGCATGCGATGTGTATGGCTCTGGGGCATGAGATGTGGATGGCTCTGGGGCATGAGATGTGGATGGCTCTGGGGCATGCGATGTGGATGGCTCTGGGGCATGCGATGTGGATGGCTCTGGGGCATGCAATGTGGATGCAGACAGCTCTGGGGCATGAGATGTGGATGGCTCTGGGGCACCTGAGGTGCTGGACTGTGTGGCCAGCTCAGACACAAGTCTCTCTCTAAATTCCTTCTGGCTGAGAGGACTTTTGTGCTCGTTCTGGGGAAGCCCCGCCGGTTTATGCGTATTGTGCCACACACCTAGGGATGGGTATCGTTAAGGTTTTAACGGTATTACTACTCTTATCGATACTGCTTATCGGTTCAGTACTTTAACGGTATTCTTATCAGTACTTTTTGTTTTTTATATATATGACCAATTAAGAGCTGAATTAACATTGCTTTATATTCTGAAATGTAAAATAAACATTTAATGAAATGAATATAAAACATAAATTTGTAAATGCACCAGTGTGCAGGTATTTTTAGTGTTTTATACATAAGATACAGTAAGAACATGAACAAAGAAACAAAGTAAAACAAACTGACAAATACAATAAAACAAATATACAAATTAAATGAAATAAACAGTGCTGTCATTTTTCCATGAAGTTCTACTAACATAACTGTTCAGGTAAGTAATAGCCTACAAAAGAAATCTAACAGTAATCAAATGTAAATGAACACTGCATAGTTCCCTCTCGAGCTTTCACGAGACATCACGGAGATATTTCTCCGTTATGGGAACTCCTTCCCTTCCAACCTTTCCTGAAGTCCAATTGGCTCCCGCCAGTCCAAATGACTGGCCAATTGACGCGAAGTATGCAAACCGCATGCAAATACTGACGAGCTCGAATGCGTATTGTGCCACACACCTAGGGATGGGGATCGTTAAGGTTTTAACGGTATTACTACTCTTATCGATACTGCTTATCGGTTCAGTACTTTAACGGTATTCTTATCAGT
Organism: Sinocyclocheilus grahami; assembly: GCF_001515645.1. NCBI lineage: Eukaryota > Metazoa > Chordata > Actinopteri > Cypriniformes > Cyprinidae > Sinocyclocheilus > Sinocyclocheilus grahami. The sequence goes on along the minus strand of NW_015507705.1, from coordinate 45,434 downwards.
ACTTTTTGTTTTTTATATATATGACCAATTAAGAGCTGAATTAACATTGCTTTATATT
>NW_015507705.1:42860-43088 GCF_001515645.1 Sinocyclocheilus grahami | reverse complement strand
GTGTCAACATGCAGAAGAGCATTCTCGCCCCGAGTCAGTCTATAATATATCTGGGAGTGTGCTTCGACTCAGTGGAGATGAAAGCCCGCCTCTCTCGGGAGCGCTCGGCGGCCATTTTGTCTGCCCTGTGCCATTTCAGACTGGGCAGCTCTGTTCACTTGAAGGAATTTCAGAGGCTGCTGGGGCTCATGGCGTCTGCTGCAGCGGCTGCTGGGCTTACTACACATG
>NW_015507705.1:42102-42498 GCF_001515645.1 Sinocyclocheilus grahami | reverse complement strand
GTTCCAGGGCTTTGTACAAGCAAGCAGCGAATCTCCTGCTATGGGCGGACTGTCACTTTCTCTCCATCAGAGCAGCGCACATCCCCGGTCTCCTGAACCGCGGGGCGGACATGCTTTCGAGGAAGGGGATTCCTCAAGGAGAGTGGAGGTTGAACCGCGAGTCTGTGCGGATAATTTGGACCCTCTACGGGAGAACAGAGGTGGATCTGTTCGCCACGAGCGAGAATGCGCATTGCCCGCTGTTCTTCTCCCTGTCTCACTCCCCGCTGGAGGGGGACGCTCTGACATCGCACTGGCCAGCAGCCAGGCTGTACGCATTTCCTCCAATCAAGATATTGCCACTGGTGTTATGCAAGATCAGGGAGGAGGGGGCTTCGGTGATACTCATCGCCCCGA
>NW_015507705.1:40882-41267 GCF_001515645.1 Sinocyclocheilus grahami | reverse complement strand
TCGGCCAACTTTCGGCAATCTGACCAGCTTTTCGTGTGCTACGGTGGTTGTGCGAAGGGCCGGGCCGTGTCAAAACAGAGACTTTCCCACTGGATTGTGGACGCTATCACGGCTGCTTATACGAGCCAAGGTTTGGAATGCCCCTTTCACATTAGGGCCCACTCAACAAGAGCTATCGCCTCCTCCTGGGCATGGTCGAGAGATATGTCTATTCAAGATATATGCTTTGCAGCCGGCTGGTCTTCTCAGAATACCTTCGCCAGGTTTTACAAGCTGGACGTTCAGTCCTTAGCCTCCCGAGTGCTGTCGGTGAGTGACTGATTCACGTCTATGCTACCTTTATTCGTGTGTTGCTGCCTCGATTATCATGTTATGTGTTATGCTG